>NW_017277428.1:118796-135128 GCF_001594065.2 Cyphomyrmex costatus | reverse complement strand
CCCCCTAACTTTTTAGTAAAAAAATAACAAAAATTTTGGCGCTAATAAAAAGTTCCTACGATGATTCTAAGTGGAGGCTCATCGATGTTGAAAATTAACCCGTAAATCTTATGGGAAAAAACATTTTTTTAGTATTTCTTCGGGCATTTCCACCGCAGTCAGTCTAAAAATCCAGCAAGTGAGATATCTTTTCTTGAATATTTTCCACGTAAAATGAGCCTAGGCGGAACAAAATCGATCAATTTCCGGCCGAGTTATTCCACTTTGAACTTCAATAATTTTTCACCCAAAAAATGAGAAGAGCCTAAAATCTCTCAATAAAATTACAGTAGCTCTGTTAGAATGCATTTTAAAATCATGAACCATTGAATTTCACATTCCTTATAGTTTTGCGATTAAAATGACCACCTTACAAGTTAAAAACGATAATTTGTAGCCGAATTACCGCAGTTTTTATGAAGAAGTTTTTTTTACTAAAATCAGGTGAAGGAAATGAAGGTTTAGTTTATTCGCTATAACTCGAGAGAAAAAAATCGTAAGTTATTGCACGAAATACGATCATATTCCTTACGTTTTTTCCTTTCGAAAGCCATATCTGTCGTCATTGAAAAAAAATTTCTGGACGCCATACGGTCTCTTTAATATTGCTCTTCTTCGAACGCAAGAAATCTGCAAGCTGATAAATATCTTTCTTATTAATTGTCTCGTGCACTTTTCGTTACCTGCAATTTTTTTTATTTCATATTGTTTGTGATATTAATTCTTTGATATGACAAAAAATTTCGAAATTGAAAATTGTGAAACCTCCATTATCCCCTCGTGGTGCATATTCTATTTTTATTAAATTTCTGTAAGTTCATAATTTATTTTTCAATTTAACGGGCGTAAAATACAAATGTTATCGACTACAAATTATCGTTTTTAACTTGTAAGGTGGTCATTTTAATCGCAAAACTATAAGGAATGTGAAATTCAATGGTTCATGATTTTAAAATGCATTCTAACAGAGCTACTGTAATTTTATTGAGAGATTTTAGGCTCTTCTCATTTTTTGGGTGAAAAATTATTGAAGTTCAAAGTAGAATAACTCGGCCGGAAATTGATCGATTTTGTTCCGCCTAGGCTCATTTCACGTGGAAAACATTCAAGAAAAGATATCTCACTTGCTGGATTTTTAGACTGACTGCGGTGGAAATGCCCGAAGAAATACTAAAAAAATGTTTTTTCCCATAAGATTTACGGGTTAATTTTCAACATGGATGAGCCTCCACTTAGAATCATCGTAGGAACTTTTTATTAGCGCCAAAATTTTTGTTATTTTTTTACTAAAAAGTTAGGGTGGGTCCCGTACAAATTTCGAAAATCGCCAAAATAACGGACACCCTAATGTATATATACATATATGGGTCATTCCAGCCAAATTAGACAAAACGCTGCGCGGGGGGGTCCGCCGATTTTGCCGCCGATTTTTTACGTACTTACTGAAAAAAGGCTTTCCCCAAAATTTCAGCCCTCTATGTGTCTTACAGCCTGAGATAGAATTTTTTTAATTTTAAAAAAAGTGCAAAAAACGCCATTTTTTGAAAAATCGCACAGGGCTTTCTATGAGACCAAATTCAACGTATAAAAAAAGAAAATTTTCGTTTTTACGTCAACTTTTAGAAAAAAAATATTACGATTTATTGAAATACAAAATGCGAATTTCACAAAGCCAAACGTAAACTCGAATTTTGTCATTTTTTCGGTCATGTTTGAAACAGTGCTGACCTACGTGGTTAGCATATCTTGAGATCTACCTGGGACCACTTTTTAGGTCATGAAAAAACCTTTAATTTTATTTTTTAAACGTTCAATATCATTAAAAAGGGCCGCTGTTACAGCGCTTTAAAGTTGGGTGTTTTTACGAAAATCGCTATGTTAGCAGCACTGCCATCAGTTTCTACATATGTTTATTGATATTTAAATTCTGGGAAAACTTTGTCCAAATGTAGTAGAAAACTGCCCTAAAATTTGGTTCTGCCCCTAGGCTTCGTTTTTGAGTTACAACATTTTTTCTAACCTCGTTTTTGCATTATTTTCATACAAAAATACGGTATTATCACGTGTATTTTGTATTTCGCTCATTGTGTTCATAGTATCTTGAATATATAATCTTAAATTTTAAATGATTATTTGGATGTTTTCAAGTTGATTACATAAACCTAGTGACATTTTCGCGAGTTCACTTATGACACTGCCTTATTATTACAAATTTATGAGGATGTTTTAAGCCAAGCTGTGCCGCCAGGCGGCAGCACGTGAGCTGGTCCTCTCGTAACGTCTGTGTGACATACATACTGGCTGCTTTCCATCAAGGCTTTTAGGCGACACACATCGACACAGTGTCGAATACGGTGCTTCCCAACAACGACACGCCTCGGCACGATTCGACACAGCAGCTTAGGCTGCTTTCCATCAAGGCTTTTAGACGACACACATCGACACAGTGTCGAACGCGGTGCTTTCCAACAACGACACGCCACGACACGATTCGACACAGCAGAAAAGCATAGTCGGACACTCTTGGTTATGGTTGCTAATTTTCGGTTGGCGCTTTAGAATATTTACATTTTAAATATATGTACGATATAAGAAGTACGTTCATAAGTCATCTGGATTATTTTAATGTAAAAAATAATATCTACGCATAAGATTATTATCCAACAAGAGACATAGAAGTGACACGGTGTGACACGGCAATCGTTGCATCCTCGTCGTTCGCTAATGTTAAATAAAGATGAGGTGATTGCTGTGTCGTAGATGGAAAGCAACCACTGACTGGTGGTCACTGTAGCTTGACGTAAAACATCCTCATAGAAGTCAGTAAGGGGCCGTTTCCACGGTGTACTTTCTTACGTTTACGCTTACGTTTACGTTTAGTGAAATTCGATATAATCGAGAATCTCGAAAATGTCATACTGCGTCTTCCAATATTGACCAATCAGAACACTTAATTGTTTATGGGTGAGATGTCTGTTAGAACCTCGATATATCAATATTCTCGATTTATATCGCATTTCACTAAACGTAAACATAAGCGTAAGCGCAAGAAAGTACCCCGTGGTAAGGACCCCTAAGATGTCGGTCTATCTGCTTTGGCTCTAAGCCGGCTGCGCAAGTGTACGAAAGGCCATTACGTGCAGTCGGTGTTTACATGTGTTGGCTTCCGTAAGCTTTACGAAGTCCTCGTACGTCAATGTAGAAGAGTTTTGTGTGAGCTTTATGTTTACATTAAAGTGTGAGTTTTACTCTTGTGTAAGTTTTATGTTTACATTAAAGCGTCGCTGTTACCATCTGAAATGTTGAAAAATAGTTAGATTTTATGATTCGTTGACATATTTTATAAGAATACTATTTAATAGCGTTGATTTTAATGTGCAAATATGGAAGATAATCGATGCTACATTGGGAGATTAGTAAACGATGCTTGTCATTCAAATGTTTTTACTAACAAAACAAGCGTTTCTAACCTCCAAGAATTACCATTGGAAGATCGGCAAATTCTTGAATTCAGAATTTTTAACTATACCAAGGATTCAGAAGGTGATATCTGCGAACATCACAAGGCAAAATATTTGAATTATTATGAATCCCTCCAACGCAACTGTTGTAATCTTTTTAAAATACATGGCAGTAGAACAGGAAATTTGAGAAAACTCACCTTGGAAATTTGCACTGATTTCAAGAGTGTCAACAATGAAGTAGTTTTGATCCCTGGAAAAAAGTTGTGTCCAAAGTGTTACGAAGAGGTTAATTCAAAAATAAAATCGTTTAAAGAAGAAAACGAAAAAATTGCAGATTCTCCGGAGGTACCTGTTTCTTCTAATTATTCTAATTTATCAACATATACACAGTCCGATACAATCACTCAGTCTAATACCGGATCAATTTACTATACTACTAGTCAAGAAGAAGAAAATAGACGAAAGGGCTTAAAAAGAATGTTGGATGTTTTCCACTTGTCACCACCTAAGCGACAAAAATGGTCAGATGACCGTTTTAAAAGAAATGCATTGAATTTAGTAGATACTATTACTAAACAAGTTGCAAGTGAAATAAGCCATGCATATAATATTAAGTTTGATGAATTATTAGATCTCCAACAATTACAACAGGATCAGTTATCACTTCAAACGTGCATTCGAAATATAAAATCTAGATATGACGAGGTTAATGTTGCAGAAAAAATTCGTTTGTTAACATTATTGCCATGTAACTGGAAGTTTAAAAAAGTGTCAGAACTCTTTAATTATACACATTATATGTTTAGAAAAGCAATTGAATTGAGAGAAAAGTTTGGTAAGTATAATAATAGATTTTTTTAATTAAATAATAATCATTTAAGAATCCCATTAAACTCTCACTTTAATTCTTAAATTTTTATATTAATATCATTTAGGGTACGGTAATATATAGGGTGTCAACTTAATGTATTTCCATTTCCAAAGATGAATTTTCTAGTGGATTAGTTTTGTATGATTTTTATAATATTATTACTTTTAAATAACTTAAATATTTTTAACAATAATGTTTGTTTATCTTTTACATACATTAAACAATTTTAAGAATTTTTATATAATAATATTTTATTGAAAAATTATTTACATACATATTGAGTTGAAAATTGTTAAATATAGACACTAAAGCTGTTAATTTTTATGAATTGATTTTTAAAAGCTCTTGATTTGATGTATACATAAAATATCTTGATACGTATTAAATTTATAGATATTAGAATTGTAAAAAGTAAAAAATTGTTGTGTCCTCATAAAAATACAATGCCATCACAGAAAAAAAGTCTATAAAAGTCTAACTCAAACAGAATGTAAAAGTATTGAAATATTTTTAATCTAATCTTTTATAGAATTTTTGTGGGATATCATTACGTTACTAGGTGGCGTCAACAGGAAAAATACTGTGTTAAAAAAAACATTTAATAAGCATTTAATTTAATTTAATTTAATTTTTTCGTTAAAGGTGTTATGGCTGAATTTCCTAAAAAAACCAAACAGTTATATGAACAAGAATTAATTAATTCGATCAAAGGGTTCTACAGAGATGATGCAAATAGCAGAATTTGTGCTGGCATGAAAGAATATGTTAGTGTTTTCAACGAAGAGACACAGAAAAAAGAACATTGCCAAAAAAGACTATTACTTTATAATCTAAAAAATCTTTATGAAATCTTCGTAGAAAAAAATAAGACTGACAAAATACCAGGGTTTTCTTACTTCGCAAGTCTACGTCCTCAAGAATGCGTCTTAGCTGGAAGCCCTGGTACACATTCGGTATGTATCTGTAGCCAGCATCAAAACATTAAGTTGAAATTACAAGCTTTAAATCCATCTATTTCTTACCGAAATATTCTTGAATGTTGCGTGTGTTCAACTGAAAATGTTAATTGTATGCAACATTTATGTAAAAATTGTCCTGGAGAGCAAGCTGTTCACGATTATTTTGAACAAAATAATTTAGTGAAAAAGGACAGACAGATAACTTATATGAACTGGAAACCAATAAAGGTAAATAAAAACCAGGATGGCCAATCATCGCAAAAAGTTAGCAGAGTTACTCTTCAGTCAATAACAGAATCAACGGATGACTTTATGGAAAACTTAAAAGATGAGTTGTGGGAACTAACTAAACATCATTTTCTTTCTGAAACACAAAAAAAATTTCTTTATGATGCAAAACAAAAGCTAACATTTGATACATGCATAATAATAATGGATTTTGCTGAGAATTATTTGTTTATAGCTCAAGATTCCGTTCAAGCGTTCTATTTTAATAATATACAAGCAACATTGCATCCGTTTACTATGTATTATAAGGCTGCCGATGAAGAGGAATTAAAATGTGCAAGTTTCTGCGTAATCAGTGATTATATGAAACATAACGCTTATGTCGTGAACACATTTCAAGAACCTGTCTTAACAACGATAAAAGAAGATTTTCCGTGGATAAAAAAGCTGTTTACTTTTCTGACGGAGCGCCTGCTCAGTATAAAAACAAGTTAGCATTTCTTACACAAATAAATTATAAATAAATAACTAATTTTTTCAGCTCAGTTTGTTTAACATCGATGTAATATTTGTTATAATAATCGATAGCTGATTACAGTTTAAAAAATGAATTAAAAAAAGTTAATCTAATTTGAATTGGAATAATCATTTTTTTTAATTACACAGAAATCACCTAATTAATGTATGCCACCATGAAGATGACTTTGGAATAAAAGTAGAATCCTATAATTTTTTTGCTACAAATCACGGAAAAAATCCATGCGACGGAATTAGTGCTGTAGCAAAGCGTTTTGTCAGGAGAGCGTCACTTCAAAGACCAGCTGATCAACAAATTTTAGATCCGCAACAGATGTTTCAGTTTTTAAATGACAATTTAGAGACCACCAGGTAACTAAAAAAGTCAACTGAAAAGTCTTTTATCACCAAATAAACATAATACGTAATTTACCGCTATTTTGGACAGGTTTTACTGGGTTAACAATTAGACTGTTGAAGAGAAACGAAGGCAATTGATAAAACGTTTTGAATCAGCGAAAACTATTTCTAATACCAGGAACTATCATTGTTACATACCAATCGATAAATGTACCATGGAGGTTAAAATTACGTCCTTCGATGAAGAGAAAAAAATTGTAAAAATATCCTAAATAAATTAATCCGAAAAAAAATAAAATGATATTAGTATGTCAGTTATTTCAGAAATAGCGTACATTTCTACCAACTATGACGAAAAAAACATATTTTTTGGTAAGTAATGATCAATATAATTGTAGACTTAAATGGTTTTTTTAATCTCATCAGTAAATGCAGGTTTCATCCTGTTATGCGTTAATGCATGTTATTTTATTAGTTTGTTAAATGTGGATTTATGCTGCTTTTTTCTATCTAAATATTTTAATTTTTTTTGACATTTGGTATCATAGGTTCAAAATCACACATAAATATACTGATAATGTATTGTTACCCACTTATTATTATGAACACAATGAACGAAACACAAAATACACGTGATAATACCATATTTACGTATTTTTGTATGAAAATAATGCAAAAACGAGGTTAGAAAAAATGTTGTAACTCAAAAACGAAGCCTAGGGGCAGAATCAAATTTTAGGGCAGTTTTCTACTACATTTGGACAAAGTTTTCCCAGAATTTAAATTTCAATAAACATATGTAGAAACTGATGGCAGTGCTGCCAACATAGCGATTTTCGTAAAAGCACCCAACTTTAAAGCGCTGTAACATCGGCTCTTTTTAATGAAATTGAACGTTTAAAAAAAGAAATTAAAGGTTTTTTCATGACCTAAAAAGTGGTCCCAGGTAGATCTTAAGTATGCTAACCACGTAGGTCAGCACTGTTTCAAACATGACCGAAAAAATGACAAAATTCGAGTTTACGTTTGGCTTTGTGAAATTCGCATTTTGCATTTCAATAAATCGTAATATTTTTTTTCTAAAAGTTGACGTGAAAACAAAAATTTTCTTTTTTTATACGTTGAATTTGGTCTCATAGAAAGCCCTGTGCGATTTTTCAAAAAATGGCGTTTTTTGCACTTTTTTTAAAATTAAAAAAATTCTATCTCAGGCTGTAAGACACATAGAGGGCTGAAATTTTGGGGAAAGCCTTTTTTCAGTAAGTACTTTAACACAAAAAATCGGCAGCAAAATCGGCGGACCCCCCCGCGCAGCGTTTGTCTAATTTGGCTGGAATGACCCATATATATATTATATACGAGAAAATGGTAAATTTTACCAAATATGATTATATTTAAGAAGTAATTTTGATAATAATAAAACGTTGCTCGATGTAAAATGTAGCAAATTTAATTACTTTTTGACTATATTTGATGACTTTTTATCGTACAAGTAGCCATTTCCGATTTATTACCGAAGAAAGTCGAAAATTTACATAAAATTTTGTAAGAAAATTTGTTTCAAGCTGTTATACCTCGGGAAGTATTGGTCGTAGGAGGTTCTTCAAAAAAACAATTTGAAGGGTAATAAATTACCTTTCGATCTTATTTGAAGCATTTTTTGTCTACGAGCCGCCATCTTAGCGTAATTTGTGCTTCAAGCGCGAAGAAACGTAAGTTGTTCAAAAAGTAACAAAATATCTCAGTTTTAAAAAAATTCAATTTCCAGTTCTATTAGTGCTACAAAGTTCATTAAAAAAAAAATTGTGCAGAATTTTATCAGCTACAATTTTGTATACCACATTAATTTCCGTACAATGCATATTTTCAACGTTATTGCCGAAATTCTGAAAAGAATTCGATTTTTTGATGTTTTTCCAATATGGCGACCGTAACCATGCTAAATTTTGTATGCAAAACATAAATTACTATTTTGTACATCAAAAGACACCATCTCACCAAATTTCATCAATCCGGAGATTATCGGAATCGAAAGTCACCCGGGGACTGGGCTAAAATTGGAAACTCTTTGTCATTGTTAATAATAATTACTGTCTGATTATTTTTATCTGCCTCTGTCTCGTTCTCCGACATCTTCCCCGCTTATCGCGAACCACCCCCTCTGCCAATTCCGTTGGCTGAGCTAGCCGATCTTGTCCGTCGCGAATTCCGTTGCTCTGTAATTTCTTTGTCCGAGCGTAACATCTTAAAATTTAGGGCGAAGAGTGGCATGTTCTCTCGTGCCTGGCGCCCAACGAAATTTGTACGGCTCGAATATCGCAGCACATAAAATTAAAAGGAAGAACCGCACTTTTGCTATTTACATTATTTTGTCCATCTTTTTGAGCTATCGCGTAAATAGAGCAACGGATGAAGTGACGAAGTTGTGCCGTTTCTCACAAGTACGGTCACAATACATATATATAATATAGAATTAAGATTTTTTAAGTACGGTCACAATATATATATATATATATATATATATATATATATTTCTATATTCATATTTATTAGGGTAGAATCTCACGTAATCTCGCTGGTCTCATCACTACAGTCTATATGCTATACATTAACCTATAGGTGTGTTCGTTTCACGCATAGTGCGTATAATACATTATGTTATCACCGAATATTAAAGAAAAATAAAATGATACATTATGCGCATAATGCGTGAAACGGAACGCAGCCTATAAGTGTCAATTTAATGTGAAAAAAGGCATCGTGATTACGTGATTAAGAAAACAAATCAAATCTATTCCTTTAACGTCGCATCTCTGTTTTCTATAGCTCTAGTTACGACTAAAACTTTTATGTGGCTAAAAATAAAGTAATAATAAAAGTAACTAGTGAAATCGTTACCATTACCCCAAAAATATAGCTGCGTTACCATGAACGTTACTTCGAAGAAAATATAATATAATATCGTTACCTATCCGTTTCCGAAAAAAGCAACTTGTAAAACGGCGTTACAAATAACGCGTTATTTACCAACCCTGATTTTAACAATCATATTTGCAGAATTTAAACGATTGTGTATAAAGGAAATTAATGTATTGAATTTAATACTATGTGCCTCTACTTGTTGATTTGAATGAATAACATAGAATAATGTAGTTTTCTATATATGTGTGTAGACAAGTCTATAAATGTGGACTCATACGACGTGAATTCCGTTGGGGCAAATAACAAGTTCATAAATAGCGATATATATCAAGCAGTGTTACCAATCTATTACTTGAACAAAATATCCGGTGTATTTCCAATGAGATTTGTCGGACAAGTATCTGGTAGATATCAAGGCCGATTGAGTGTCACTGATAGTATTTACAGGTAATAGTAAACGATAAACTCAAATTCTCTCTTTATTTACGCAAATATGTATAATAATAGTACATTGTGTAACAGTGGGGGATAGTTGTTTATAGCGCGGGACGGGCGCGAACGTACGAGCGAAGCGAGTGCGTACGTGCGCCCGTGCCGATCTATAAACAAATGTGCCCCCACTCGCTACACGTAGAATTTTTTATTACAAGTGCTCGTCATAATGTGCCTATACCGAAACGTTTTTGCGCAGAAGAGTGGGGTTAGAGAAATAACTCAACGGCTTGAGGTATTGGCTATTCCCCGCACGCAAAAGCGTTGAGGTATAGGGTACATTACGTGCACGCGTAATGAAAAATATATAGATTACATTAATTTAATGTTGCTATTTAGGAATGTAGTGTTATAATTTTATAGGCTTGGTATACCCAGTAAACAAAACATCACCATTACATCGTTATTACAATAATTTTTAATAACACATATAACGTTTTTAAATATGTTGTATTTAACGTTGTATGCAACATTATTATGAACAAACTTTGATCGTAATTTGAAGGTTTCTATAATATTAGCTGCGTTCAGCACAGAAAGCAGCTTTGCAACTGTTGTAAAATTCTTTAATATAATTGGTTTTGCCCTTATTTCCTCATTAGATCTAAATATATAAGTCAATTATATTCAAGAATTTTATAACGGTTGCAATGCTGCTTTTTCTGCTGAACGCAGCAATTGGTATTCTATTATAAAATAATATTGAAACAACCTAACTTCCGCGCGGACTAGCTCGCCGGAAATATGCAAGTCGCGATAAGAGGTTCACTCGAAGAGAGGAGATGCAGAAACAATACGTATACTATATGTAAGAAACAGATACAAGACAATATTTATTTCGCGTGCGTGCGTGTGTGTGTATATCAGACTCTAGGGTTACCAACAAAAGGCCGCAGAAAAAGAGTATATTAGTTGCCAAAAAGAGTATATTTTCCAAAAAAAAGAAGAAATGAAAATGGAGAAGAAGGTTTTTTCTCTTGATTGCCGGTATATATTCAATAAAATGACATGTGTGCAATGTAACTTTCAATTATATAGAAAGTGACAATGCCTAATCGAGTCATTGTAACAGGATATTAATGTTAATTATAATTGTGTGAAATTATGTACCGCGTATGTAGTCCTCCTCGCGACGCTGATGGATTTTCAGCATTGACGCATACGTATTAACTACTTTCATTATTAAATAGTAATATATGTCTTTCAACATATTATTAAGATCTAATTAAGATGCCATAGCATCAAAATTTGTTAGATTGTAGTGTCAATTTAACTAAAGTGATATTACCGCGGTAGTTAATACGTATGCGTCAATCCATCAGCGTCGCGAGGAGGACTACATACGCGGTACATAATTTCACACAATTATAATTAACATTAATATCCTGTTGACTCGATTAGGCATTGTCACTTTCTATGATTTTAATCTTACGAGTATACGAATATCATCATTCAATATATATTTTCAAATATATGTTAATATAATAAAAGTAATATTTATTTGCGTTTTAGCAACTATATTTGTACATATAACGTTATTAAAATTGGTAAATTAAAATTAATTCAAATTTAAAAAAAAAACTCAATCTTTTATAAATTATATATATAATAGAAGGCTCAACGACTTCCGGTTAGAGAGCTCAGACGGTGAACAGTGTGTAGGATCAGTAGCGATAGAAAGATACGTAAAAAGTGAAATAGAAGTGGAGGAGAGTGGCAAGAGAGGCCAAAAAGGAGAGGAAGACGGCTACTATAGATTGAAGGAGTGTGGAGAAAGGAGTGAAAGAGGTGGAGGAAGGTTAGATTGAGAAGGAGAGAAAAAGAAAGGTTAGACGGTTGAAGAGCAAAATAGGGAAACTGAAGAGAGGAAACTAGAGGAGTTAGTGATGACGAAAGACGGGACAGAGAGGAAGGCACGGAAAGAAAAAAGAATAGAAGGGAAACTCACGGAACGGGAGGGCGCCAGGAGGCGCGCGGAAACAATCATAGAGAGGCGGCATAAAGTATATGCCACAGGAGGAACGAGGATTGGTGGATGACGAGGGAAGAAATAGGAAAGTCAAATATAGAGAAGTTTATGAAACAGGAAAGAGGAAGGAGGGGTAGTATAGGAACAATTGATGAGTTGATAAAAAGAAAACGGGAAGAGGAAATGGAAGGGGAAGAGGAAGAGAGAAGGGCATTCGAAAAGAGCAGGAAGGTAGAAAGATTTCCCCCGAAAGGAGGGGAAAAAGATTTGGAGAAGCTAATAAGAGAGTTTAAAATGGAACTAGGTGAAATAAAAGATCAAGGAAAAAGAACAGAGGACATTATAAGAAGAGAGATAGGAGGAATGAGGAAGGATCTAGAGGAGAGAGAAAAAAGATGGAAAAGAGAGAAAGAAGATATGGAGGAAAGAATAATACTGCTGGAGAACAGGTTAGAAGAGCAGGAGGCATGGACGAAGAAGAAGGAAGAAGGGGGGAGCCAGGAGGTTGGGGGAGAGGAATAGGGACGGAAGGACAAGGGAGGGGGAAAGGATGAGAAAGATAGAGAGGAAAATGGAAATGATGGAAAGAGAAGAAAGAAGGAAGAACATTATAATAAAAGGGTTAGAAGGGAAGACAAGCGATGTACGGGTAGAAGCTGAAAAAGTCCTGAAAGATATACTGAGACTCAATGTGGGAATTGAGGAAGTAAGGGAAGTGGGGAGAAGAAGAGAAGCGGGGAGAAGAATGGTAGTGGTGAAGTTAGGTAGTATGGAGATGAAAAGAGAAGTAATGATGAAAAAAAGTGGACTGAAGGGGAGAATGGAGAGAATAGAAGATGATTGGACATGGAATGAAAGAAAGATGCAGTTCAATCTGCGGAGGATAGCGGAAGAAAATGAGAGATGCGGTAAAAGAATAGGCAAAAGAAGATTTGGGGGGAACTGGAGAAGAAGAAGAAAGTTATTTGAGTCACTAGTGGAAGGAGTAATGCTATATGGAGCGGAAATATGGGGGTGGAAGGAAAGGGAGACGATAGAGAAATTGCAGGAGAAATATATAAGATGGACTCTAGGTTTAGATTGGAGGACGCCGGCATACATGGTTAGGGAAGAGGTCAAATGGGGTAAGCTAAGGACGGGAGCAGGTAGAAGGGCATTGAGATACGAGGAGAAATTAAGAAAAGGAGGGGGAGGAGAGTTGGCGAGGAAATGTTGTGAAGAGATAAGGAGGGGAAAAACGGAAGAGACTTCGAGATGGGAGGAGGAGAGAAAGAGATTTTTTGAAAAGAGAGGATTCTCGGCAGAGGCGATAGAGGTGAGAAAAATAATGGAACTGGATATAGTGGAAGAGATAGCTAGGAGGGACAAGGACATCCAAAAACAGGAAAGAGAAGAAAAGATGAGGGGGTCGAAATATAACGAAGGTTACATGAGGATTAAACCTAAATATCTGAGGGAAGGAGGAAAAGAAAGGAAGGTGATCAGAATAGCGAGATTCAGACTAGGAAATGAGATGAGGGGAGGAAGATATTGAGAAGAGGAGGAAAGGAGAATTTGCAGGGTGTGCGGTATGGAAGAGGAGACTTGGGATCACGTTCTGGAGAGATGTGCCAAATGGAGAGAGAATGGAAAAGAAAGCAGCATGGAGGAGATACTGGACGAGGGAGGAGAGGGGGATGAATGGATGAGAGGCCTCATAGGAATCAGGGAGTTCTCGAATATTCCTTCAGCTTGATTAATAGGTAGAACGCAAATTTTGGTAACAGGTCGCTTGAAGGTTGCAGTGGCCGTTTGCACTATGACGACCCTCGTTAAACCATCCTTACCAGGAAAATCCTTACCCCAAAAACCCCCATATACACATTTTCTTGCGATTTTGGAGCATTTTATTGAATTTCGGTACCATATCGGATCCGCCATCTTGAATTTTAAAAATCTAACCGCAAATTCCTGATCAGCGACCCCAAAAACCCCTGTACCTATATTTTAGGGACAATTATACCACTAGAGATACGAATTTCATCTATAATGTTCATAATTGATCAAATAAGGTTCATTTTTCCGACATATTGACGTTTTGAAGAGGTTAGGTTGATTAGGGGCAAAACAAAAAAATTTCTAGTTGAAGTTCATAGATTTTGTGCACTTTTGGTTGCGAATAGGCATCGATCCCGCAACATTATCGATGCGAAAAAAAATTCACAAAAAACAAAACACACGAAATTTTGTTCATTTTTTATTTAAAATGCGCCATATTGGTTTTTTAAGCAATTTAAATGCAATTTTGACCACGCCAATCGAAAGAGCATACTCGAAAATAGGGTTGGTCACTTTCAAGTCAATATTAATCTTATTTCCTATTGAGAATGAAGGTCGAAAATCAACTAAAAAATGTGCATCTCCCGGACTTAATGGGTTAACATCATTATTATAAACATCTAGTGTGCATGTGTTGTTAAATCATTATTACGTATATATGCAACAAAAGGATATACATTTTATAAAAGTTCACTTTGAACTAGCACGTTCAATGATATGTCAGTTTGTTTTCTAACGTCGAAAGTGTCGGTTGCATTGCATTACCTTCAGAATTCAATGTACTTTTATTATTTTAATGTACTACTGCGCTTGTCAACTATTTTGATACCACTCTTATTAGGGCAATATTATTGTTCACAAGCTTTGCATTAGTCACATCCAAGATTATAGCACTGGCATCAAGAACTTTCAATGTACTCAGATCTAATGTCTTTATATTATTATCGTTTTATGGTATTTCCTCCTCCAAATTGAACACCATTTTTATCAATTACTTCTAAATTGTGTACCTGCAAAATTATAAATAATTTAAATAATTTCAATCTCTCATTTTTTTTAGAAATTACGTTTATTAGCGTATTTGATTATTGATTATATGTAATTGATTTTATTGGTATAATGTTATTACGAAGTTGATTTTCAGAACAATCCTTCTTCACGATATTAATTATTAATTAGAATAATAATTTGTAAACATATATTTATGAAGATATACTTGATTGAAAACTAGTTAACTTACACTCCAAAATCTTGAATCAAATATAGTGTTCTCTAGGTGAAAGATTAAACTATATATATATATATACATATGTATACTGTGACCGTACTTGTAAGAGATGGCACAATTCGTCATATCATCCGTTGCTCTACGCATGCGATAGCTCCAAAAGATGGACAAAATTAATTTAGTTAGCAAAAGTGCGATTCTTCCTTAATTTTATGTACTGCTGTAGTCGACAGCCGTATGAATTTCGTTGGGCGCCAGGTACGAGAGAGCGTGCCACTCTTCGCACTAATTTTAGGATGATTCGCTCGGACAAAGAAATTATAGAGCAACTGAATTAGCGACGGACGAGATCGGCTAGCTCAGCCATCGGAATTGGCAGAGGGGAGTGGTTCGCGGTAAGAGGGAAAAATGTCGGAGAACGAGGTAAAGGCAAAAATAATTAGACAGAACAACACATTAAGATATTAAATTTCGGTATTATAAACAAGCAGACGATGTAAAACAGTTGACAAACTTTATTATAATAATTTCACAATTTAAGATTTAAAATTTAAAGCGAAACGTTTCGACTCTTACTGTAGTCGTCTTCGGTCTCAATAATATGTATATACAAAACATCAATATAAGTATACATATAATAATTTAAAACAATAATTATAAAATATAAAGTCAATAAGTCAATGTTCTTTCTTAGTCAAATTGTAAATTGAAGGAATGAAAACCTTCTCATAAAGCTGTATCCGCATCATGATTCTATGGAACCATTAGTCAAAAATTAGGCAATTAAAACTGAAATTGAAGATGAAAACACAAAATCAGAACCGAATGTATATCAAACTTAAGTTAATTTCAGATGCTCCAAAAATAATTCTCTCTCCTCAAACTCCAATTTATTGTAATGTAACGCAGATGTGATGTGTATAAGAAGACAGTTGTCAAAAGAATAAGGGAAATTATGATTTGGCTGTAGAAATGTCACACACTGTTTATCATTGCGAGGTACATAATCAAAACAAAATATCATATGTGTTACGTCCTGTAGACTCCACGATTCTTTTCTTTCAAAGGATCTTGGTCAGCGTCATGACCAGAGTGAAATTTACGAGAAGGGCCCGAGCGCGGATATCTGATAATCGAGGCCTAAGTAAACACCACGCGCTGGGAAACTCGTAAATGCCACTCAAAAGAAAAATAAAACGAGGAAAACAACTTGCGTACAAAGGGCTGACGGCGATAAAAATTGCAAAACCACATATTTCTAAGCGGCCATTAGATAACGAACACTCTAAGGTATCATCTGGGAACTCTAAGAAAACTAGCTTGAAAAAGATAACTGGCGCCATGGCCATTGTGCCAAATCGTAAAACTCTTAGAGAATTTCCCACAGCAATGTTCATTTGACATCTAATAAATGAAGCGCGGAAACCGACGACTCTTCTAGTCATATATTTTTTCTACAACAAAGC
>NW_017277428.1:113146-117556 GCF_001594065.2 Cyphomyrmex costatus | reverse complement strand
CCCACAGACTTCTCTTCCTCCCCCCGTCACCAGCTCCTTCCCTGGGCAGACGTTTCCTCCCCCTGATCTCGCAGATCTCATCTCACAACATGAGATCATCGTATACATTCCCGGGATCCTCATCCCCTTTCTCGTTCGTATGAACGCTATCCGACCCGCAGTCCCCTGTTCCTGCCAAAGGCACTTTTCTTAACTCCTCTCCCGTCCCACTCTTACACACACACAAACACGATAGTTATAATTTTTACTTTTTTTTTGTACTTATATTTTGGTAGTTTTTATTTTTGTAACTTTTCTTTTTTATATACTCATAATTAGTAATTATATTTTTACGTACTTGTGTTATGCTTACGTTGTACTCACTTAATTATAATGCTAATATATTTTATAATCGTAATTAATAAATGCGTAAGAAATTTAATTTTAAAATGCAAAACCCGTTTTAATTTAATTTCTTAAACCCTTTCTCGTATTCCTTCATCCATTCCCGTTAGATCGCACAGGTCCACTCCCAGGTAAAAGGGATTAAGTTCCCTGACCTAAATTAAAGGACCAACGATCGTGACCGCTCTCGGAAAAAGGCGTCATAGTGTCTCTTTCGAGACACTGACCCATTTTCCGGAGCATTTAAAGGTACGATCGACTCGCAGGACACTCCACGGTGTGTACCTGCGAGAGCCCGAACTCGGTGACGCTCCTCCGTTGCCCCTTCCGAAATTTGGGGATCGAGCGTGACCGAATCTCGGGCAGAGTTCGTTGCGCCCTTCCGCAGCTCCTCCCGGAATCGGAGCTTGGACGTAACATATGCTTTGTCTAATTTTTCAGTGTCTTTTTCGGCATTAATACAATTCTCTGTTCTTTAATACAAAGCATTTCTGAAATCAGCCTCTTGTTGTAATGAGACTCTACATCTATAATCTGAACGTTATTCCAATCAAAAGAATGATTGTTGGTTGCAATGTTCAGAAATTACAGAAAATTTTGATATCTCCTCTCATATTGCGCTTATGTTCCCCTATTCTTGTGATCAACTTTCTCTTTGTTTGGCCTACATAAGACGAATTGCAGTTGTTACAATTGATTTTATAAACCACATTGTTCTTTTGTATAGTATCTGTATTGTCCTTGTAAACTCTAATAATTTTGTTAAGTTTATTGATACTCCTAATTTCTATGGTAAATACGTCTTTATTTAAATTAGAAGTAACTTTATTTGTAATATTTGGAATGTATGGTAAGACAAAAAGTTTTTTATTAGGAAGATCAATACAGGTACTATGGTGATCATTATGAGCTGCATGTATTTTAGATTCCAAAATAACATTAATTCTTCTTTGTATTGTGTTAAAAATTAATGGCAAAGGATAATTATTATTTAATAATATTGCAATAACAAACTCAATATTCTTAATATGAAATTCAAAATTGGATAGTAATAATGCTCTATCAACCATGTTATAAATAACATCAATCTTTTGTGATAAGGGATAATTTGACAAATATGATAAACATCTTCCCGAAAATGTGTCTTTATATGATGCCAATCTATTTTTAATATGTTATTAAACAAATATTAGAATCCTTATTACGACCGTACAATTATAAATTAACAAGAATAAGGAAACCGCAATAACTAACGGTCTACTAAGCCATCTACGGTCAAAGCTAGATCAGCGTTTTTAGACACGTGTGTTTTGTGCAGTTTTGTTAAAAAAATTAAAAAATTAAAGGTATTAAATTATTATTGTACATTATTATTGTAAAAAGCATTAAATATTAATCTTCATATTTTATACACTATATTATACACTTTTATTAATTCTTTTACAATGAGCGCAGTTGATTTCTTGTCGCGTTGTAGAGCGAGAAGAACATAGATTTGATCAACCTTCAGGAACTTATCCTAATAAACATTTTCAACTTAAAATAATTTCAGAGATCGTCTTTAATTAAATACATTTATTAATTACACGTATGAATGACCGTGTTTATTTTTAGCTTTCAATTGCCCATTAATTAATTTAATTTACATTTAATATTATTGTTTTAATATTATTGTTTTATGGAGCGCTCAATTTATTTTATATTATCAAAATAATTTAGTTTACCATTGGTTTTTTTGTTCATGTGCCGTTTATTTTCTTCTAATAAATATTTCGATAAATAACATTACACTTCAATATATAATATTTTCAAAATAAAATATTGTATTCAATATATATATATAACATAGGTGTAGTAGAAAGAAATCCATTATTTTTGCATGAAATCTATTGGAAAAATAATGGATTTCTTTTTACTACTAATATTTTCATTACGTATGTACATGCAACGATGACAAAAGTGCAATTAAATGCAAATCAATTCACATATTTTCAGTGTTAATAAATAATTTAATTTTTTTAACATATTATAAGGTTATCGTGATAACAAAGAATATCTAACTAAAATGGTTAAATTACATATTTATTAATACTAAAAATATGTAAATTAATTTGCATTCAATTGCACTTAGTGTGCATCAGTGTTGCACTAGTTTTCCCAGTAGAAATCGCTTATTAGCAGGGTTGGGTAAGTTACTTTTTTTTTTTAACTAAGTTAAGTTAAAGTTAACAACCTTGAAAATTTAATTTAGTTAAGATACAAGTTAATGTATAATGAAATTAATTGAATTAAAAGTTAAGTTAATAAAAAAATGTAATTGAAAAGTTAAAAGTTAAAAATTTTTTTTTTTTTACGATTTCAGGGTTTCAGTCTTAATAATAATGGAAGTGACAATAAAAAAAAACTACTTAGATTTTAGAATATATCCAAAATTTTATTATATTACTCTTTTTTTTATAATAATACATATATTTTATTTATATATATATATATATACACACACACATTATTATATTATTATACACATATATATTATTTTTTACATTATTATTATATTTTATTTTATATATATACATATATATATTTACTTTGTTATATTTGTATATATATTGTTTTGTATTGGACAAAAATAATAATACATTTTTGTTTTTTTACATTAGATTGTGTGTTGTACAAAACATTTAGAACTTTAACTTTAAACATTTGTCCGACAAAAATTTCGAAATGACTTTATTAAATTTAATAATTAATATAATTATTAAATTTAAGTAATAACGCCATTTCGAAATTTTTGTCAGTCATTTTTCCTCGCAAATTATCGAAAATGAGTCCTCCTGCACTGAATAGCCGTTCAACGTGAGCCGAAGATGGTATTGACGTGTTATATTTTATAAAAGCACATTTAAGTGCCTTAGGGAAATCTTTTTCTGTGGCAAACGTATCAGTCGACAAATATGTTTGAATAATATATTCAATTGTCGATTTATTATTTTGGTTCTGGTCCAGCGTCTTATTAAATATAAAAAACTCATCAGTTTTGTCAATTTTATTTAAATCTTGTTTTTTGGACGTATTTGAATAAACTACATCTTCATGGTTAAATTCCTGAACAATCGATTTTAATAAATCAGTAAGCTCTTTTTTCATTTTCATTCTGTATCCAGTGCAATTTAAAATCTGGTATCAAACAGGAAGCTATTCTCAGTTTACTCGACTTATAGAGATGGTGAAATCTGAAAATATTGATATATTTTGTTACATTATGTGATATGAAGAAGCAAATAATAAAATTAATCAGTGACGTATTTTATCACTTTTTATCTCTTTTACATGAAGTTTTACAAATAAGTAAGAAGAAAATAATCAAGGACTCTTAGTATAACAATAATAAATAAATAACAAGGGCGATGTAAGAGTCAAAATATAAATTCATTTAATATAATGTTAAAAATCCAAGTAATAAAATAAAATAAAATTTAATTATAAAAACCGTAAAAATAAAAATATAACTATGAAGAACTACTTAAATTTACTTAAAATTAATATAAATCAACTTAGCGCTACTAGTTTCGGCTCCAGGATTGAGCCCTCCTCAGACGATAAACAATCATGGACAAAATCACTCGCAGAGATTGTAGAGATACGCTTGTACAGTCTTAATCCACTTCCGTGAGTCTTCATCTTTTTCAGCCGAAACCGTATCGACGGTACTAACTAAATTTAGTGTATGAGAAGCACATTTCTGTTGAGGTGGTAATCTATAACTTTCTTCACTATTGGCTAAAAATTCGGTTATTTCGATTGATTCTATACTTTCTCCAGGTTCGTTATCTGTTTTATCCTGTTCTTCATTCTCACTATACACTCTGTAAATATTAATCCCATAAAAAACCTTTTTTTAAAAAAAGAAAAAAACATACGCCAAGTGCATATAAAAGATACTGAACTTCTTGATCAAAAACAGATATGAGATAAATATAATTGACCAAGTGTATTCTTCATTACGCCAGTCACATAAGACAGACC
>NW_017277428.1:74776-109345 GCF_001594065.2 Cyphomyrmex costatus | reverse complement strand
TTTAATTGTTCGTGGTCCATTTTTCGAAGCTTTGTTAAAATCGTCCAATTTACTAAGATGTATATGCTGCATAACAAGATTATTCAAATGATAAATAGTGAATACCATAGCTTAATTCGAAGAATTCGTTCCATTATTAATTAAATTATGTGTTTTACGTCAGGAAATGAATATTTCTTTACAAAATTTCAGAACAAATACACAAAAAAATAAAGAGATCCAAAATTTTTTCAGGTTATACGTATTTCACATTTTTGGAATAAATTATTTTCAACATATATATATAGTTCATATTCTTTAAAAAACATTTAGATTTTAATATATTTATTATTTTATTATATTAATAACTTACCTTGATGTGTGTTCTCAAATTCGAATTTGAAGATATCGACGCTGATATGTATTTTTTCTTAGGTTTACATAATGAGCATAAAAATGACAATTTTCCGCTTTGTTTATCGTGAGTGTCCAACTCAAAAAAATCGCCAAGGTGAGACCATAGCACATTTTCGCAATGGTCTACGGATTGCGACAAATCCGAGGACAAATCATTTGAACTGAAAATCGACGTAGACGAATCACTATCAACACTCATCTTGCACAAAACCTCAAACTCTTATTAAAACTAAATGCAGCAGCAAACTACAAGTTATTACAAGCTGCAAGTCCTGCAAGTTAGAGCCAGCAAATTCGTGTCCGCTTGCAAACAATAAAGAGTCTACTTGCAGGACGTCAACAGCGCCATCCATCAACACGGAACAGAGAGGCATAACCATAGACACCGAAGGCGCTGATCGCGCGCTGCAAGCCGGTCGGAATTCGTATCTTTGGTTACGAGTGGCTCGTATTGTGTCTGACACTTAACTTTAAAAAAATTAATAAAAAGTTATTAGTTACCGATAAAATGTAACTAAATAAAGTTAAAAAGTTAGGAGTCTAAAATGTAACTAAGTTAAGTTAAAATTAATTAACTTTTTAACTTTTTAACTTAACTTTTAACTTTTTAATTTAGCACTACCCAACCCTGCTTATTAGAATCTACAAAAGGGTGCGTTCCACTTAACGTTCGCAACGATCGCGTGTATCATCTCATCCTTACTTAATATTCGATTACAAGTAGGACAAAATGATCCTCGCGAGCGTTGCGAACGTTAAGTTCGTACACAAAGCGAAATACGTAATTTTTTCTCAGTTGGCAGTCCTGCGGAACAAGAAGCAGAGAAATGACAGAGAGCGCAAATTTTAGAGAGAGACGCTTGCAATCTGAACACACCATGTAATCCTTCCACCATGCGAGAGACTGTCGAACGCGCTTGAAGGGCTCAGAATTAGGTCAGTGTGCTACATGTGGCACTCTATAACTCTGTTCGAGCCGCGCGTCCGTCGGTCCTTTTTATTTAGGCCAAGGAACTCAATCCTTATAGCCTGGAATATGGACCGATTGCGATCTCGAGGAAAACTATTGGGAATGCGGGGAAGGTTCTTTAAATTAAATTACAATCTTAGTAGACAAACTAGATGTGCTTGAAATCCACAGACACGACTTAGAACAGACCTCGGGGGGATAGCCAATCGCGTGGCTACTCTATGCTTGTGTGCGTGACTTTTTTGATTGTGTGTGTGTGATTTAGATAGCGAAACTCGGTTTTTTCAAGGTCACGCGCCTGTGGTGGGGGCGCCGGTCGGTTGCCACGGGGAACGCGACACGCTGTCGTCGAGCGCATGGTATAATAAGAAAGGTATATCAAATAGGTGGAAGCGCAGCAGGCGACCAATAGCAGCTTGTAGTTTTTCCGATTTGATTCATGGTGGGGAGAACTGAAGAAGAGCAGAATAAATCGACTTTCGACTTTACAATCGATTGTCACTGTTTCGATTTTCTACTGTATGTAAACAAAGATGTCGGCATATGTACACATTTTCAACCTGCAAATTTCAAAGTGTGACTCCTAGTGATAACATCCCCCGCGTGGAGGAATTGGAACTCCTTGCTGCGTTTGAGAAGGACACGCTATTCAGAAAAGCAGAGGATGATGCCCTATTGTACGTAGTCGGCTCTGTAGCAATTAAATATCGAGAAACATTACCGCACTTAGGAGTGCCCACATCAAAAATGCCTCCTGCGGACTCCCCCGATTGGGTCATGACTGTCTCGAGGGGCAATCTCATTCACCTCAGTAAAGTTTTTCAATCAGCTGCTAATGTGGTCGAGGAGGAACTCCGAAAATTCCATGGTAATGGCCTCATAAAACAACGCAAGATGTTCGACAAGATAACTGACAAGGCTATGGCGAAAATCAATGCGTCACTCGTACCACAGACGGTTGTACACACCTTAGTACGCACGAGACATTATCTGCGCTTGAAGCAAATAAAAATAAAAATCCGTGAACGAAATAGTTCAAAATATTCGAAACTGAAATCGAAGAAGATAAAACACATTACCAATATAACACTATGATAACACTATTCTAGATTTTACATGGAAATTATCACGGTCATGACCACCTGGAGATCTCGGACTTTCTCTACCTGTTCACAAATGACCAGGTGGTCAAATGGTGGCACTCGCGCACAAACTACATACTGTTGCCCATATGGTTATTTTTTGACCACCTACTCATTTGCGACAAGGTGGTAAAAGTCCGAAATCTTCACCTGATCATGACCATGATAATCTCCATCTCAAATTTTTAAAAAGGGAAATGGTGATTTTAAATTACGTTCTTCCGGAGTTTTGTTTTATATTATCCGAAGTTTATATATTGTTAAATGTAACTTTTAAATTTTATGTATTAAACAATTAAGCATTATTAACTGTTACTTTTACGTTTCGAACTAAAGAAATTCGCTGAGTTATAAATGTTAACATAAGGATGTTGCTTTGTAATAAAAGTTTTGTACTCAAAGAAACTGTTATTTTCACTACAAATAATTAAAAGTCATTACTTTTACGTTACGCCCAGTGATAGATGTATTACGTAAATGTTCTATTTCTATCCCTCACTCTGTATCTTTCTCTATACACTGCATCTCAAGATTTTTCGCCTTGAATAAAATGTACGTGTGAACAAAAAACTATTGTCATAAATCTGATATAATTTTTCAAAATGTGCGGTTTAATTTCTTATAGTATTTAATATTATTATGCATGCTCGACCGATGACCGTACATTGTGCAGCAATAATGAAAAAAATAAAAGATATTACTTGACATCATTCTAACTTTACAAATCGTTTATAAAATGTATGATTTATGGCCAGTTCGTGCGAATTAAGATTGATACCTTAGCTCTCACATTTCTGTAAATATGTTGCCTTTGAACTATACTCAATTTATTAAAGTCATTTTTTGTATTATTATTTTATTTTTTAATCCGCCACCATTTTTACGAAAATCATCTCAGGAAAAGAATGCAAAGTACGCTCAAACTCTAATTATTTCACCTTTAATTTGACCCTTTTAGATTTTGTCTGCTATTCTTTTACAAATATTTATTAATTTTTTAACCAAATAATATTCGTTCGCCATAATAGATTTACCATTTTAAATTTTCAAATTCTGCGATCATATTCGTAATCAACGACCCCGAAAATTATAAGATCACCGTTGATAAAAATAATCGGTTCAATAGAAAAATGTGTCCCTCAAAGGGTTAAAATAAGAAATTACAGTTTAGTAATAATTAAGAAATTAACAATTGCTAACATGTAATCGTATTTTTAGTATAAACATTAGTGTAACATAAGAGTTGCAATTACATAGAAAAATAATTTGTTGATTTAAAATTGCAACTGATACAATTGCTTTGTAGCGCTAAATTGATATTGATTTCGTGAAAACTAGAATACGATTTATATAATTATGATATTAAAAATAAATAATAATAATAATAACAGCAATGAATATTAATAAATAAATTAATTAACTTACAATAAATATAATGTTGTCTATTACAAAGAAATCAGAAAAAGGTATTATATAACATTTGTTTTAATTAATAAAAAAATCGCATAAATATAAGGAATGATAGAGCACGGTATTTCAGTATATAATTTAGAAATGAATAAATAAATAAATATTTCCATTTATGCAATATTCGCGCCAAAATAAATTTAAAAAGAATATTACAATTTATCTGACATATAGTAAGGTAAATGATTATAATTAAAATGCAAAACGAAATAGAAACAATCATAATAAAATTGTGTTATTTGTAATTAATCCTCGATTAATACTTTTAAACAAATAAAAAAAAAGGGAATGAAAAAAAAAATTCAACCTGGAGTGGCTTGAACCACGCCCGTAGTTGAACGTTCGGCGAACCAATCTATCGAACCACTTAGCCACAAAGGACTACGACTTAAATTATTTCGAAAATCGCATATGTACTTCAGACGATAGTCATTTGTTTTAATCGTATTAACATTTCATGATTTGAAATTTCCGCCTTTAAAATCTACAAGCTGGGATTGGTCGATGAAGTCTCCCACTTCTCCAGATGCGCCTTGATTTACCTCTCTTATTATACCATGCTCTGGAGTAAGCGGCGCGAAGCGCAGCTAGGATGGGAGAAGGAGGGCAATAGAGGCAGGGAAGGGCGCCTGCGTAAGGTGCGAGAAGACGCGAAAAAACAAAATGCTAATTAAGAAATTAACAATTGCTAACATGTAATCGTATTTTTAGTATAAACATTAGTGTAACATAAGAGTTGCAATTACATAGAAAAATAATTTGTTGATTTAAAATTGCAACTGATACAATTGCTTTGTAGCGCTAAATTGATATTGATTTCGTGAAAACTAGAATACGATTTATATAATTATGATATTAAAAATAAATAATAATAATAATAACAGCAATGAATATTAATAAATAAATTAATTAACTTACAATAAATATAATGTTGTCTATTACAAAGAAATCAGAAAAAGGTATTATATAACATTTGTTTTAATTAATAAAAAAAATCGCATAAATATAAGGAAAGATAGAGCACGGTATTTCAGTACATAATTTAGAAATGAAGAAATAAATAAATATTTCCATTTATGCAATATTCGCGCCAAAATAAATTTTAAAAAAATATTACAATTCATCTGACATATAATAAGGTAAATGATCATAATTAAAATGCAAAACGAAATAGAAACAATCATAATAAAATTATGTTATTTGTAATTAATCCTCGATTAATACTTTTAAACAAATAAAAAAAAAGGGAATGAAAAAAAAATTTAACCTGGAGTGGCTTGAACCACGCCCGTAGTTGAACGTTCGGCGAACCAATCTATCGGACCACTTAGCCACAAAGGACTACGACTTAAATTATTTCGAAAATCGCATATGTACTTCAGACGATAGTCATTTGTTTTAATCGTATTAACATTTCACGATTTGAAATTTCCGCCTTTAAAATCTACAAGCTGGGATTGGTCGATGAAGTCTCCCACTTCTCCAGATGCGCCTTGATTTACCTCTCTTATTATACCATGGTCGAACGCGCGCTGACGGCGGAGCGAGGTTACGTCGTTCCCGCGCTTTTCGACAGGACGCGCGAGCGCGCAGAGATTATCGCCGCCATCGTCGTTTTCTTGAAAATTATTTATTTTATTCCGCTCTCGGGAGACAGTGTCTCGACGCGCAAGTGCGATGCGCTCGTAATCTCGGGTCGCGCGACCCGATCAAAAGGTCGCGATACGCTATCGACACGGTGACTGTCTAACGATGAGTTATGTTGCGCAGGACAGAGTAGAGCCAATTATTTTTTGCAAGAAGATAGTAGGATACGACATCGAGATACGAATAAATTATTATAATGTAAATTGTGTAGATCAAATTTTTAAATAATTTTTAATAATTTCTCTGAGGCCTTTTTGTATTTTATTTCAAATAAGTAGTTTTTTTACCGAGTCACGCGTATACATAATTCGCAACACGGTAGACGTTGGTTACTATTTATCTAAACAGAGTATGATAGCGCGTAAAGGCAGTGGATATTGAGGGAGAGTAAAGAAAGTGCATGATAAAATAATGTAAACGAAAAATTTTTTATTCACATCTATTAACTTTATATTTTTTAATACATATTAAAAAACGTAAGCTGATACGATCGTAATCAACGAGCTAGCATTTGTTGAAGATATCGCTGTCGTTCGCAACGTTGGAGAAACGTGTACAATGTAATGTTGAGTCAAGCATCATCATGATGTATATACAGGGAGGGGTATTTAAAACAGGTCACCTGAATAACTCGCTTGTTTTTGACAATAGAATAAAAAGTGTCTAACAAAAGTTGCTTGGTTTCGAGAGGCACATAATGTGATGTCAATAATTGTTTTTTGATGGAAACGCTAAAAAGATATGAAGATCACCTCCACTTTTTTAAATGGAATTATGTAATTTTTTTTTTATTTGAAGTTTATCTTACAATTAGTTTAAATAATAATACATAATAATTTCAAAATTTTGTTATTATGACTGTGAGAGAAAATGAGAGGGAGGGGGCGCTTTTGAAATCTTGTTGAGGCACCAAAGATGGAACCGTCTCTGGCATCACTAGTCGTTATTTTTCTGAAAAAAACAATTTTGTATTGCAATCGAAAAAAGAATTTAATAGTTGAAATACGTATAGATTATAATATAAAAAATACTCCATCGCGGTATTTTCTGAAAACAAATAAATTCAACTGATAAATAGTTTTTACTTACGTCACAATAAATGCTCGACCTCCTCCAATTGCTCCACCAAGCGTGTAAGGAGGTGGAGTAATTCTTGAACATTATTCACTTGGAAGACTTACAGTAAATAACGTATAATGTCTTCCGTGTCCATCTCGTGGATGTTTATGAGAGGAAGATAGTTCCTTTCCTCCTCTTTCTCCTCGTCTTCTTCATCCTCTACAGGAGAGGGTGCAGGAGGAGGATCATCCTCCATCTCCTCCTCATCAGCGTTGTAGTCCTCTTCCTCTTCCATCTCCTGCACCTCCTCCACCTCCATCTCCACAGCCTCCTCCTCTTCGTCGCTTTTGAATAGGTTTTTTTTAATCGGCTCTAGTTCTTTCATTTTTGCAACAGTATAGATACTCACAGAACACGCAACGTTCAGAATGTAAATTGCACAAATATGATTTGATTCTATCTATTTAAATAGTCAAAAGATGGAAAAAAAATAGCGAAAATCGCATAGCGCGATATGTAATTTTGTTAGAAAAACGTGAAAAAATACATGTCGCGATGATACTTTAAACGAGATTTTGCGGAAATTGCGAAAAGTCTAAGGAAATAAATCGTAAAGTTATCGGAAAACCATGAAAAAATACATGTCGCGATGACACTTCGAACGAGATTTTGCGGAAATTGCGAAATAGTCTAAGGAAATAAATCGTAAATACAAGAGGTCACATACGATGTCATATTGAGTGAAAAGATATTTATTTATTTTACATGATTTATCTTATTCCTTTAATTAGTCAATACTTATTTTAGACATCGCTTAACAATAATTCGTCTTTAAAACAAGATAATAAAGACAAAATAAAGAAAGTAGATAATAAATATAAATGTGTTACACGTTTTGGCTCTCAGATTGAGCCCTCCTCGTTAGACGTTAAGAAATGTTGGAACAAAATCAATCGTCGAAAAAGATCATTCGTACAGTCTTCATTTACTCCTGCAAGTCTTCGTAGAAAATTGACATTCTATTTACACACAATTGAAAAGTCGTATATGTATATCATCTCTGAAACGATGATAAAAACCTTTTACTTATAAATGTTAATTATAATGTCTAAATTAAGTAGTGACTAATTAAATGTTTTATTGTTTAAAAGAATACCTTTGATTCATATCATCCTTGAAATAATTTATTCATTTTTCAGAATATTTAATATTGTTTTTATTATTTATACTAATATATCAATCAATTTATTCGACGTCGCGCGCCGGAAACACGCGAGTGCGATGCACTCGTAATCTCGAATCAAAAGGTCGTGTTGAATGTTATGACTAATTGTAAGGTCGAGCGATGAGATACGCTGTCGTGAGAATTTTTACCACTTAATCATACGTAACATTGCATAATCGGTATAATATTCGTCTGCGGTGTTTTATCATCGCGTAATCGGTAGGATCGGATGAATAAAATTATTTTCTTATTTTGTCAATTGAATGAACATATTTATTCGATTATTGTTACATGTGAAAGTACAATGTTTATTCGTAAAGCGTTTTAGTTTTGTCCGAAGATCAGTGCGATCAGTTCGCAATCGATTATGTCGTTGCGATCGAAAGATTCGTTTTCGTACATGGTTCTTGGTAATTTCGTAGAATCGTTCACATTGGTCGCGATATTGAGAAGACGTGAGAATTTTTTGTCGATGGTATCAGTTACAGCGTTGAACGAGGAAATAAGACGATTGACGCAATATTCGAGATTGAACAAATTGAGAACGGTGCTTTTGGATAAGGTCACTTTAAACGACGATGAATCCAGACGTAACATCGGTATAGTGTTAATTCAACCGAAACGCAACGTCACGTCTCCGATGTACATCGGCGGTGGCGTGCGTTTTCCTTTGGTTTCTTCGTATTGCAAAAGCGGTAATATGACGTTTTTTTTTTCAACAAGCTCGCTAAGAGGGACATCTCCTTACCGTGACAGTCTCCAAGAACGATAGTCACCACGGAGGGCAATTTAACGTCGATACCGACGGTCAGATACTTGTATCCTGTAACAGTCAAAGGATATCTTCTTTCCAAGATGCGTACTTTGGTTTTGCAACGAAAGAAAAAAATAATTAGATAAGAAAAAATGTAATAAAAATAATACCTACGTGTCTGTTCCGTTTTCCATATCGTCATATTGTCTTTTTCGATTGTTCATTTCGTTGGATTTTTTCTCCTTTTTTCCATTGGTACGCTCGATGAGATGTCGAGTGTCGTCGTGGGTGTCGTTTGAAATCGCGTACATGTCTCTCTCACGATGTTATTCGAACGATTCGTTCTTTCACACTGATCTTCTGCGTACCTATCTAAGTGATATATATTTTTTTACATAAAATGTCGTGTTAATCGTCCTCTGTATCCAACGCGGTGCTTGTGAGTGAATTACTCGATTGGAGCAATCGAGTAAGAAGATCCTGCAATTGCTTGAGTAATCCGTCTGTGGGACAATTAACGTTGAGTATTTTCATGTCGAATTTATCAGCATTTGTTACCGTTCTGGTGAATTCGTTAAATTTGTAATATTGACGTTTGTGTAGGAAATAAAGAGAACCGTCGATATATCGGAAGGCTAGAGTAGGAGATGGCGGTATTCCTGGAAATATCGACTATAACGTGTGATATCCGTTAACGGTCATATCACATTCGTTCAATAACGCTACGTTATCGTCATTGTAGATCACGTACGTTTGACCTCTATTGGTGACCAATGCTGCGTTAACGTGCATGTTCGTGGGTAACTTTAAGTCGAATGGTCGTTTCGGCCAACCGTCCTTCAATCGTAAACTCGGATAGTCTATCATGTATATTTGATTACCCGCGAATATTACAATTTCTCCAGATGGTCGTTGATACGCAGCGTTTATGGAAACATTCGTCGGAAGAAAACGAAGGTAATCGTTGAGCGCGATAGGTCCTTTGTACCTCTTACCGTTGACGTCTATCATCCACATGGTTTTTCGATAGGTAACGAATATGCGATGATTCAACACCAGTACATTGTCTACGTACGGTAGATCGCACAGATCTCTTTTGTTTGATGTTGTTTTCGTTGTGTCAGTTGTTACCGGTGGTGATCGTGTACTCGGCACTACATTACGATTTTTTTCACTATACAGACGTTGAATAGCTAAATTGTCCTCTAGGCTGAGTTTAACAGTATTATTGGTGGTGTAAGGAAACATTATGGAATCATTATGTGTATTGTGCGACATTCCCAATGAATGTCCGATCTCGTGTGTTAACGTGTAAAGCAAATACTCTTTGTTGTCTGGTACATTTTCGTTTAAATATATATGCCAATGTTCCGATCCATCTATGTGTATCTCTGAGGTTTGCACGGGATCGTTCGTAGGTGCAAACGCGTGTCCGAGCACTCCACCAGGTCCGTCGAACAAACCGGAACAGATCTCATTGCGTCTGCTATCGACGTATGTATGAAATCCTTCGCGGTACGATATTAAAATGTCTGGATTTAACGTTTGACGTTCAAATGTTAGAGATGTGTTCGCTTCCCATACGGAGAATGCGTGTGCCGTAGTTTTCAATGTATCTGCGTCTGCCAAGTGGAAGTTCCACGTAAGATGCGTTTTTCTCCATTTCGCTACAACACTATTTTGTTCCTGGTGTGACATATCTGGTAACCCACATCGCGGTTGTCGCATTTGACGTAATGTATTATCGTTCAACGCACCGTTACCTGGTATTTGATAGTATTCTTGGAATAATGCGATAGCCTCTTTAATTTTTTCATCTTCGATCGACGTGTGAGTGGTTAAGTCCACCTCGTTCAGGTAACCATATTTCTGCAGATATTCTATCACCTCGGTGTTTACTAAATTTTGTATCGTCGGCGTCGACGCGGATATCGTTACGGAAAGGAAAGCGACGAGGAAAGCGAGAGACATCGCGGCGTACGTGTACAGCGGAAACGTACGGTTCGACTATTAATCGCATACTGCGAGTGTGGAGAGAGGAATGGTATGTTTTGTCTAAAAATAGACAAATGAAAACGAGGAGATAAGAGTGTCTAAAAATAGATACTGGAAACGAGGAGATAAGAGTGTCAATAAACGTGGTACATTTTTTTAAAATATAGTTTATTTTTGTAAAGCATACATGAAAAACTTACATTAGCATATGGAATCGTCTAAATTGAGTTGAGAAAAACATAATCACGTGTATCGTTATATAATCTTACGAACGACATTTGTCAATGGATTGTACTCTATTACTCTGTCATGAATAATTAGACAATAGGCCGTGGTGCCCGATGGAATATTTTCCCTACATTCGAATTCGATACGAATGTCCACGGTAGCGCTTTTCACAGATTCGTTTTGACGAGAGCAATCGATCACCACGAGCGGCGCGGCTGAAACAAATTGCGCGACGGACAACAAAGCTTCGTATGTTTCGTAGCCGTAGTACGATTTCGCAAATTTTGCATACATGTCGTATAGTATTGCGATTTTATTACGTTCGAAATCCAAATTCATATCATCGTACGGGAAAAAATCAGAGTTCAAAAATAGTTTTACGTTTACTAGAGCACACGCGTCGAAATGAGTGGTATCCTTAGAGAGTACGTTTCGCTTTCCAGTTTGAAGCGAAAAGATCACGTAACGCGGTTTTTCCAAATGTGACGTTGTCTTCACAGCCCACGAATGTTTGGTCGTGCTCTGAAGTAGAGGAAACTCGTACAAATCCCAAGATCGAAATCCCATGCTGAGATACCGTCCGTTTTCCAACGTTCGCAGAAGTGACAATTTGTTGACGTCGTTCAGTACCACGTGTGGCATCTTCCATTGCACTTTCGATAACGTGAGTGTATAGTCGTCTGCGTTGCTCGCGATAACGCAATTGTTGTCGTTACGCGCACGTATCAGGACTAGTTCATGTCGGGCGTTTATCACTATACGTTTGTAATTCTCGCAAAATCCCAGAAGTATGTTAAGCGGTACGCTCAAGTTAAAATCTTCAGTTATCGATCGACTTGTTAATAATGCGTCTAGACCTAATGTAAGCTTCCATCCGGCATTCTCCAACGTTCTGCTTCTGTCAACTGTCAACGAAACGTAATTTTTAACTATGCTCGTAATACCAACGTTTCTGTTTCTGTCAATTTCCACTCCGTCTAATTCGTAGCGAATCTCGTCGAACATGAATGCGACGCAATTATTCGACAGTCTCGGTGGTACGTTGGTAGTTCCTTCCTTCCTTCGTACAATGAATTTTCCCTCGATGTAGAGCAAACTTTCGCACGGTAACGTGTAGAGATCCTGATGTTGAATCGGTATCCGTATTTCATCGCTGTATCCGAATGTAGTATTAGCGTACGGATTGTAAGTGTGAGTCTCTATTTTAACGATGCGATCGTCGAAGATCGGAGCGCCTCCGATCTTCAGGATATCACGATTCATTTCTCACGACGAATCCGAGAGATCGTAGAAAGGCGACGTTCGTGGCGTTCAATCGACCTCCTTTTTTCGTCTTTTCGTTCGATCGTATCGATTTTTAAACGGTTGCCACAATGTCGACGTTTGCGATGCGTTCACTCCGTCGTACGAATCGTTCAAGACGAGCATCTTCCGCTTTCGAACATAGTATCCACGAGCGTCTACGTCGTATTGAAGTCGAATCGATATCTCTTCGCCGCGAAAGTCGATCAACTATCCGTTCTGATCCACTACACGTATCGTTATATCGGTAATGTTTCGTGCGATGACCGGGAGATAAGTGACGTGCGTTGGAGTAACGGATAGTTTATATCCTGGAGGAACGTTCACCGCGAATTCGTGTATCGTATGTGCCGGTCTGTCGTTGTTGTATGCACCCGAGGTAATGTTACACTCAACGCGAATTATATTCACGTTCATAATTTTCACCAGTTCGTCCGACGCATGCCACTTGTTCGGTCGTAACACGCGAGACGTCGAAAAGCCCAACAATGAACCGATACTGTTCGTTTTGGGAAAATCCACTAGATATTCACACTTGATCTCACTTCTCATGGTGTTTTCGTTCGTGCGAAGAATCAATACAGATTTCGCCCGTTCCATAGTTTTTTCATCCTCGTATATTAGATCTATCTCGTCGAATTCTTCGAGTTCGTCGTTGTTGACAGTACTCGGTAGTGTATTGTGAACTATAGCGGTCCTCAGATACTTTTCGATATCGTTCAATTCGTACGAACCTACGGGAATCGTGATCGTAATGTTGTCGTGGTGGAAGTGGAATTTATTATTCGAGGAGGTGACGTTCGGTATCATGTTGTACGTTTCGAAATTCGTAAGACCCAATTCGTATTCGCTATCGCTCAAGTCCAAAGCGGGGAAGTAATTCGCCGCGAGGACACTGTTTCTTCCCGTTAGTGTGAGAGTCAACGACATGATCGTAGTTCGAAAGTTACCGCTGGACTGTATTGTCAATGACATGATCGTAGCGCGAAAGCCACCGCTGAACTGTTCGGATTGTAGCGCGATCTGTCACACGAGGACTTTTTTCCTCTTCCAATCGATTTCCCAGAGAAACCGTAGACACAACTGACCGCAAATGCTTTGATCGTACGACTGATACGATCGTCTGTTGTATGTGATGTTACCTCCGAGATATCGTTCCACTTCTGTCGGTGGTCTCAGATTACCGAAACCGTCGAAGTAGACAGATTCGTTTCCCCTCTTCGCGTAAGCGATCCAGTGTGTACCGGGGGCTGTCGAATCGTCGAGATTCACGATACCGCTCTCGTTACGACGTGGTTTCGCGGGCATCGCATCGCGCATGAATACACCTCTGAAGAATGCAATTTTAAAAGATACGCCGAACGACGCAATTGATCGTTCGTCGTGATGCCGGAGATCGTTAATCTAAGATCCTCTACCGTTTTCTTTCATGATGTTTTTTTTTATCCTCCTCGTTTTTTTCCTCACGCGATTCCACGTTTGTGTGGCGCAATGTACAGACCTCGACCCTCCATCGCGCGATTGTGACGTTGCAATTCCTCGAGTTGTCGTCGAGCGGCTTTTCGATCGCCCACTGCTTTCGCCACGGTAGCTGCTCCACCGATCAAAGATCCGAGCGCACCCAACAACGGTAAAATTGGCAGAAAACCACCGCGTTTCGCTACAGATAAAATCCTCGTTCTCCTTGACCTTTTCTTTTTCTCACACCCATGCCCAATTTTGTCTTCGCCTTCATGGCTGTCCACACGGCTGTCGTGGCGGCTTTCTCACCGAACGTCGAATCGCTTGCTGTAATACGCTGTCGTGCTCTCTCGGCGAGAGCTCGATCAGCAATGTGTCGACTGGCTAGGTCTTTGCTTTGCGAATACGCAATATCGTGTTCGCGACAAGCTGCGTCTAATTGATTGATGCCTCGATCGCCGCGAGCTAATCGTTTAGCGAGTCGCGGGCCAGGTCCGCAAAATTGATATCCAGGTATATGTAATTCAAATGGAAGCGCGTTTATCGTTGCGTTCAGTAAACCCTCGCCGTGAGCAGATATCATTTCGTTTTTTTCATATCTATGAGACATTGGACACAATTCTTGATAAGAGGCGGTGGACCGTCTATATGCGTTTGTTGACCCGGAAGATTGTAATGCTCGAAACACGTACGACAACGTTTCACCTCAATATCGGCTTTTATATGATCGGGCAATTGTTCGGCGGTAAAAGCGAGAATGTCACGTTTTTCTGTTATCAGGATGAACATTTTTTGAACGATTACTAGTCACAACAGATGATAAACTGTGTGAAATGCTCGTCTGTTCGCGGTATAAATAGCACGAGACTCTCCCGTGTCGCATCGAAGTCCGCGCACGCGCGTCACGACAGCGACAAATGCGATTCGTGCGACAATCTCGAACGATAGGAGTATCGAATCTCGATCGGAAGACGCGACTGATGTCGCGTGAAACGGTCAGAGATAAGTGCAGACACGGCTCTGCGCTACCTAGTACGATTCGTTGCATCATCTGCGGACCCTCCAATTGTGGTAAAACGAATATTTTGTTAAGTTTGATAGAGAGTCCACATGGTCTACGTTTCGAAAATGTCTACGTTTACTCGAAATCTTTGTTTCAACCTAAATATCGATATCTCGAGGAGCTGCTAGAATCGATCGACGATATTGGTTACTACGCGTTCTCTAATAATGGCGACGTTATTCCACCTGGCGAAGCGCTTCCGAACTCGATTTTCGTATTCGACGACGTAGCCTGCGACAAGCAGAATACTATCAGGGAATACTTCGCTATGGGTCGACATGCGAGTATCGATTGTTTTTATCTCTGTCAAACATACGCGAAAATACCAAAGCATCTCATACGCGACAATGCGAATTTTCTAATTCTATTCAAACAAGATGGTACCAATCTGAAACACATTTACAACGATCACGTGAATACCGATATGTCTTATGAAAAATTTTGCACGCTGTGTCATCTGTGTTGGCAACGCAAATACGGCTTCGTAGTTATCGACAAGGACAGTGCGTTACATAACGGTAGGTACAGACGTGGCTTCGACGATTTCGCGATACTGTGAATCGTGCAGTGTCTATTGTGACGTCGCAACGATATGAACGATACGAAGAACATCGCCGAACGTGAGCGAACCGCAAAATTGATTGCGAAAACACGTGAGTCGATTCGTAAGAAACACAGAGCGTTGAAAACGGGCATAATGGAGAGCGAAATTGCCCTGGAGAAAAAATTCAAACCGATCGTAGAACCGTTGAGACAAATTGTTGATATCACCGAGCGAGACAAACCGTCGAAAATTAGGGATGTCGTGAAAGTGAAAACGTCGAAAGGTAAACGTGAGCATAGTGACAACGACGATGACGACGATAATGATGATGTAATTTCCAAGAAAATTAAACAAAATCGATCTCCGTTAAAAGAACAGTCGTCGAACGTTATGTCGAAGTCGATAGATTCGCAACATCATTTCCCCTCGACACAGGATGAGGAAGTTTTCGAAACCTCCAACGGTACTGATCCATCTCTCGAAACGTCTGTTAGAGAAGTTCTAAGTACACCTCAGGGTCGCGATAGATTAAACAGTCAGCTAGGACCGTTAGGACACATATACATCAATGCTCTTCTGAGTGGTGACAAGAGAAATGAAATCGATCACGTGTACGGTGTTTATTTCGATGAGAACGGTACAATGATGGGTGATAAAAAATTCGATGTGGATACAGACGATACCATAATAATCGATGGAAACAGATACAAGGGTACACCAGGTCTGTACGAATTAATTTTCAAGAGACTTCCCGACGACGACATCTACACCGAGAACGATAAGCAAACGTACAAGAGTATACTGTTGACAACGAATGCACATAGACGTCGTCATAACGCTAAAATGCCTGTCAAAAGTAACAAGGGATACAAATATAAGTATATTATCGGTCCGCTCGTATCTGCACACCGAACTATGAGTTTGGGTGCAGGTGTACCGACGACTTTGAGAGTTACCGACGACAAAGTCGATTACGTTCATTGGGACGATCCGAATGAGTTGGTGGACCGTCTTCAGTTGCTCGATGCTTCTCGTACAACTGGCAATAACGCTCACGACAATACTGTCGATACTCGAGGAACTTTGCGAGGCTGGATTTATCAGAAATTGAATCGTTGATTGAGCAACAGTAATAAAGAACGTATGAATTGGATAACATGATGGTAAATCAAAGTCTCGCACGATACAAACAGACGTGATTAACGTGAAAATGATAGGAGAGGATTATTTAAAAGACACGAGTAAAGTATACGTAATGTTATAACGATAAGTGATGAGTGTCGAGAAACGGAGAGTCGCGGAGGAGCTTCACGCACCCGCGCCGAGAAACTTTCCACGACGTTGAGTCGTCGTGCGTGGTCGTGACGATTTATGGCAGGCAGATGTAGTTGAGATGCGTCCTTACGCGAGATTGAATAAAGGTTGTAACTACATTTTAACTGTTATCGATGTTTTGAGTAAGTACGCGTGGGCATTACCACTCAAGACCAAGAGCGGAAGCGACGTGACCGCGGCGTTCTCCAAAATATTTCGCTACGACAAACGATATCCAAGGAATCTACAAACGGATCAAGGAAAGGAATTCTACAACGCCACTGTGCAGAAATACAACGTAAATCATTATTAGACGTATTCGGTAATGAAAGCGTCGGTAGTGGAACGATTCAACCGTACTCTCAAAAATAACATGTGGAAAGTATTCACGTTGAACGGCACGTATAAATGGATCGACGAATTGTCGCGTATACTGTCGGATTATAATCGCCGTAGACATCGAACCATTGGAATGCGTCCGATAGACGTCACACTTCCCGTTGCAAAACGTCTCTTGTCGACGGTGTACAGTTACGTGAAAATTGCTCCCCCGACGAAATTCAAGGTAGACGATCCAGTACGTGTTAGTAAATTTAAGACGATTTTTGAAAAAGGATACACACCAAATTGGTCCACCGAGATCTTCCATATCGCCAAAGTGCAACGTACGAACCCTGCAACGTATCTGCTGAGAGATTATCGAGGAAAGCCGATAGCCGGTGGTTTTTACGAATACGAACTGCAACGAGTATCCAATCCGGACGGCTATCTTGTGGAGAAAGTATTACGTAAACGAGGCAACGAAGTATACGTGAAATGGTTAGGAATGGACAACTCACATATTTCGTGGATAAATAAAGCTGATATTGTGTAAAGGGATGTATTTATTCCATAATAAAACTATATTAATACACATTACATGAGTAATTGTTTGTAATATATCCAATAATAGCATATAACATTCGTTCGATTGAACGCATCTTACCAAAAGATATAATAGCATATAATAATCGCGCAATAAAAACGCATCTTATTATAAGGTTATTTTATTGTGTATCCAAGATTTGTGGTATTTTATAATGTCCCCAAGGTAGAGTAGCAATTGAATCAGGTAAGACGTATCGTTTGTTATCGTACGGACTGAGAGCAAGTTTTGTTTCGAGAACCGTATACATCTCGTGCAACGACGATTGAATGCGCGATTGACGCCTCGACTGTTCGTACGCGTCATGCAAACATTTCACATAATCGTCAAACGCTATCGTTTTCGCCACAACGCTTTTCTTGACACCCTTTATTTTTTTTACGTCATTACTACCGACTAATATCGTATACATTATCCTCGGAATAATCGCTCGTGTTAAATTTCGTGATATTACACTTGATATCCTCATATACATTGTCGCACTTCAAAAAATATATCAAACTGTCCGTGTCCGTGTATAGGATCGTGCACCTATCGTGATACAACGGCATCATGTACTCGTAATGAAATTCATACAAACGAATCTTGAATATTTCAAGAATACACATACCAACGTATATCGGTTTGTTCAACTTTACTTCGAGTTTACGCAACTCAACGGCTACCAGATTTTCGGAAAAGATACTTCTACTGCAAAAATTCGGTTTCGCTATCATTGCTTCTAAACCGTATCTTCCATCCCAGTGTGTTATAAGTCGAACGTCTTTATAATCGCGTACGTTCTCCATTGTTTTTCCGAATACCGCATTATTCATCAATTTGAAAAGATTTCTCTCGAAATCGTTATTCGAAGACATTCTAAATCGCGTATTTAGCTCTATATATCCTCGAAGCCATTGAGATTGTGCAAATTTCAATATCCGATGAATTTTCGTCACGACCAAACCATGTCGAATGCATTGCTGCAAATTGCGGTAATGAATGACGTAACGCTCCTTATCGTACAATGTTGCCAAAAGTTTTTCGTACCATTTTCCTCCAGGAGGTCGTTCTCTCGTATGACAAAACAAAAGATTGACATGAGAGTTATGCAAGATTTGTGGATACGCAAGGTCGATCTCTAAAATGTAATCAACGTCGGACTCTACCGGTACCGACATGACATCAAAACAATCGACGTCGTCTATCCATTGAAATTCTCCGTATGGTAATGGTTCCATCATCGCCCAACCGTACAAATTTTTAACATCGAAGTACATAAGATACGTAGAGGGTTGCGAAGGGTCATATGACGGTACATACGCATTATTGGCACGCGCATATCTATGTGAACATTGACTTAAACCACCGCGTACGCCGCGTTCTACAAACAATACCATATCAATGTCAGTGAGCAATTCCAATTTAACACCGGTATACTTTAACATAGCGTCCCACGTGTATCCCGGCAGAGTGAAATAATAAGCCGGATCTAATCCGTAACTTTCCATGCACGTGTCGTTGTGCAAATTTTAATATCCGATGAATTTTCGTCACGACCAAACCATATCGAATGCATTGCTGCAAATTGCGGTAATGAATGACGTAACGCTCCTTATCGTACAATGTTGCCAAAAGTTTTTCGTAACGTTGCCACACGTCAGTCGCGTGTTGATAATCATCGACTGAAGCGTCCTCGTTGGTCAATGAACTATAAAATGCCTCGCGTGGTGGTAAACTCGTTAAGCTTATCGAAATTGTCAACGTATTCGTACGGAAATACTCCTTTACGCGTAATAAAATCAAAATCCTGTGCGTTCAGATTAAAAAATATCGATTGTGTAATTTTTAATTTACTCTTGTCGAGATAAGAAACCAATTTCTCGAGGCTAGAACTGAGAAATTTATACGAGTCCACGAAACGTAACTGCATGATGTCTGTACCCCTCCACGATCCGCTTGCTGTATCTTTAACGTATTTCGTAAACGATATATAGTTCTCTTTCGTTACCGGTAACAAATAAACCTTTCCATCATATCTGTTAGCTATATCTTTTATAATAAAACGCGTCGTAACCCGATAAATTATGAAAAAACACAGGAATCAAGCGCGATTCTTGATAAATTAAATTACAATAGGAGTGCGCGGGACCTCTATAACGTCCGGTTATGTGACAGTGATCATGTACGCGTATATGTTTCTCCTCGAACGGTTTTTCACAAATGTGACAATGAGTCGCGTCTGTAAATTGTTTCCATTGCTCATGTGTAAACTGATTCATACGCGTATTTCTATCGAAAAGCGACTTTACGCGATGCGTCAAATGATACAATTCGTTTACGAACCATTCTATGCAATTCGCTCCGCGACAATGTCTATATTTCGACATTGTTTCGTCGAACTCGCAATGTAAGTAGTATCCAATGCTGAAGACTTTATGATGTTGATAGGTGAATCTCGAGATACGCTCATCGTCGATCCCTGTCTTTTCCAATATACACTCCAAATCGGCATAAATCACGAAGGGAAGTCGTTTCCTTCTGTTGTAATTGCGAAACGACAACCATTTATCGTATTCATCAGGTAAAATAACGGTACATTGATTCAATCTTGCGCAATCGACATTATGACGAGACAGTTTCTCACTCGTTTGGAAGTAATGCAAACATCTGTAAAAAAAATAACAGTTTCATATACCGCAAAATTTTTTTCAACTTAAACATCATACGTACTTACCTATCGCAATTGTACTTCTTGCAGGTATTCCTGTTCAATTGAGTACTGAGAAGTCTCGACAGATTCTCAATCCATACAAAATGTCCGACGACATTGACATCGTTTTGCACGTACAACAGATTCACGTGTTTGTTTCTTTTTTCCTTTGTCACACGGAGAGGCACGATCATCGTATCGCTGTCTGTAATCCTTTTCTTTTCATAATTTTTTTATTTTCAGAAAATACCTCACCCTCTCAAAATTGTTTATTACAACCCTGTACATTATAATTATCAGTACAACCCTGTACATTACAAAATAAAGTTATTTTAAAATGACATCAATAGTTATATTCTACACCCTCGAATAAAAATATCCAGTCATATATCTGTTGTTCAGATGTTTCTGTTTATTGTATGTATGATTTTATATGTTTTTCATGTATTGTATGTATAATGTTCTCTAGAGTGTATTATCTCCTAACATTGAATATAATAGACATGCTACAGTATCATCTATATGTGTATGTTCTGTATATCATGTGTATGATTTCGTTTATGTTTCGCTATAGTTAATATTCTTGTCATATATAAAATCATTTTGTTATACTGGGAGGCTTAAAAACAGCAGTCTTGCTGGCGCCTCACCAAATTGTGTATGATTTTATTTATGTAATTTATCTTATTTTGTCAAACTCTGTATTTACATTTTTTCTCTGTAATTCTTATATACAATAAATAATAATAAAATAATTATGAACTTCACACAAATAAAATTTATAATAATTTATTCGTATCTCGATGTCGTATCCTACTATCTTCTTGCAAAAAATAATTGGCTCGACTCTGTCCTGCGCAACATAACTCATCGTTAGACAGTCACCGTGTCAACAGCGTATCGCGACCTTTTGATCGGGTCGCGCGACCCGAGATTACGAGCGCATCGCACTCGCGCGTCGAGACACTGTCTCCCGAGAGCGGAATAAAATAAATAATTTTCAAGAAAACGACGACGGCGGCGAGAATCTCTGCGCGCACGCGCGATCTGTCGAAAAGCGCGGGAACGACGTAACCTTGCGAAGCGCGCGCCTTAACCTCGCTCCGCCGTCAGCGTCGAGCGCGCGTCATAACCTCGCTCCGCCGTCAGCGCGCGCTCGACGACAGCGTGTCGCGTTCCCCGTGGCAACCGACCGGCGCCCCCACCACAGGCGCGTGACCTTGAAAAAACCACGTTTCGCTATCTAAATTACACACACACACAATCAAAGAAGTCACGCACACAAGCATAGAGCAGCCACGCGATTGGCTATCCCCCCGAGGTCTGTTCTAAGTCGTGTCTGTGGATTTCAAGCACATCTAGTTTGTCTACTGTCGCTATCTTGGCGTAGTATTCCGTTTTGCTTGTCATGACTAGCGCATGATTCGTGTATTAATCTCGACTGTTTTGCGAAGTTACTTTTTAATTGGCCTTTACTTGTGATAATTAATTATACTTTATAGCGCTCTTGACTAGCTGATGTAATTTCGTTACTGATCTTTCGCGCTATTTAAAGTTGGATTGTCTTCTTCAGCGTTGCGATATAGTTTGTTCTCGTGCGCGTTCGATTAATGGCATTTCTTTTCGTCACGAGTACCTTTCTTCGCCTGTTTAAAGCGCCTTATTTTCTTTTGTAATTTTTTGTTTGTTATCTTTTCGTGCCTGCGCTATTATCAAGTCACTTATTTTATTTTTTTTCATTTTCTATCGTTCAGAATAAACCCATTCATTGTTACTTTATTATGGAGAGTGTATTTTTCGCGTTCTCGTCCCAGCATTTTCCTGGGCATCTTTCTCTATAACTGCAACCCAAGTCTTTCCATAAGACTCTGCCCCTCTACTGTTAGGTTGAGCTAGTCGATCCGCGTGCGAATGAGAGTTTATGAGATTTTCGCGTATTTTTCGCGTCACGAATTTTGCGTTTGGTGGTTTTGCGTGTAACGTTGGAGTTTTTCGCGAGGTTGACGTCGCCTTTAAGGACGTCTAGCGCCCAACTTTCGCGATTTGCGATTCTCGCCCGACCATGTGAGCAGCGAGGCAAGGAGCGAGCGATTCGTTTGCTCGCTCGGCGGAGGACCTCCATCCCGCCTTTGCGACCACCGTGTTTTCACCCTGTGACGCGCGCGCGAATAACGTCGTAATACATAAATGTTAGAAGACGGGGGAAGGAAGGGCAGAGAAGTAAATTAGGTATATTCGAAAAAAAACAAAACTCGCTTTATTTTTGTTAACAAGCTAACTAAATACACATGTTATCACGTTATCAAACTTAAGAGTAACTAACTCGCTCCTCCCGGTTGCGTCTTTTATATGCGTGAACATGTCATCCACAATCAGCCGGGAAGGAAGGGGAAAACGCTTCCTCCACGCACCTAGCAGTCCTAACATTCGGCCCATTCTGACAAGTGTCTATGACATGAATGTTAGTATATCTTCAGATATTTCAAGTCGACATTCGATCGTTGTTGGCGTTCTCCTCTGTTTATCAGCCCTTGGTAAGTCTCCTATCTCAGCTCCGTCGGAGCAGGTAGAACAATAGTCGATCAAAATGTGTAGCTGAGCCAGTCAAACACCGTTATGTTTTCCCGGCGTTAGCCCGTGCAATCTTCTCAGACTGACACGATTGTGTCGTCAGAGATCGTCCCGTATAATTGAGCTGACTTAGCATTATCAGCTAGTCAAACACAATCCATATGACTGGACTGGTGTCGTTACTCTCAACCAGAAAGAGTTCGTGTAACCAGTCTAGCTTAGACTACTTTACCAGCTTGAGACGGTTCGTATTACTGAGTTAGCCAAACATCGTTGCATGGCCGGACTTAGGCCTCTTACTCCTTGGTTCGTATATTCGGGTCAGTCTAGCACTTTAGGCTAGCACTTCCATGCTGAACCCAAGGTTCTTCTTGAACCCACACCGCCAATGTCTCAGGGGCAGTGTAGTGGTCCCCGTTCGTTAAGGCAATTTTCACTCATCCAGAACAGCTATCCACGGTTTCATTCGATCCGCGGCTACTACTGTCCGACGTCGCTTGCCTCCTTCTCGCAGATCTTCGACTTCGTATCGGTCGTTGATAAGCACCTTACGAATCCGAAAGGGCCCCTTGAACTTTGGGTGTAACTTCTTGCTGCTACCGGTCGCAGGGTCACTCGTAATTTGCACTAGTACTAGGTCGTCGCCTTTATATCTGGTGGCATTCCTCCACGTTCTATCGTACCTCTGTTTCTGAATACGCTGGTCCTCTCTTATATGTGCGCTCATATCCTGGCGCAGTTCATCCAGTTCAATTCGATGCACTGTGTCCTGCACCGCCGATAGGAGTTGCGACTCAGCAGGGCTATTCGTGATGCACCCAATCAGTGCCTTCAGAAGCGTCGTATTAATACCTTTGTTATGCATGGTGTTCAAGGCGCTCTGCACCTGCTTCACGCCCAGTTCCCAATCTTTTCCTACCGTGGTAGTTGCCAAGGCCTGAACAATAGTTCGGTTGTATCTTTCACACTGCCCGTTAGCACGTGGTGTGGCAACTGCATTTAGTACATGTTTGATACTGTAAACGTTGCAGAATGTACTGAATGCCTGCGACGTGAAAGCCGTGTCTCTGTCGCTAATAATTCTGTCGGGTACCCCAAACAGCCAAATTAAATTTGTCAATATCTTCACGACATGACACGTCTTCTGGTCCTTTACTGGTTCTATTATGACTTTGTGAATCCGTCCACGATTACAAAGAGGAACTTGTTACGTTTTCGGCTCGTTTCGAACGGGCCAACATGGTCTATGTGAAGCGTGTGAAAAGGGATTGGAATCTTCTCTAAGTTATTTAATTTGCACTGTCTTTTCCCCGCGTTGTGTTTATAATACGCGCAGTTTAGACAGGCATCAACATATTTTTTTTACAAAACGACGCATTCCGGTGAACCAATAATTTCGTTTAATTCGGTCTAACGTTTTCTCAAATGCCCCGCGTCGTCGTGGCATAGTCGGCAGATCTGCATCCGCGCATTTCGCGGTACTACCCATGCGTTAGTCTCGTCGTATATCCGCCTATACAGTTTGTCGTTTTTCATCTGATATTCAGTGAAGTAGTGCTTTGTTTCGCTCGTCGGCTTGCCGTATAACAAAATCGACCGAATCCGCAATATTTGTTCATCTTTTAATTGTGCGGCTAGTATCCAGTCGCCTTCCGTGACGTCGACATGTGATACTTCTAACTCAACAGGCACAGGATTTCGGCTTAAAGCGTCTACGTGTGACATTTTCGATCCTGCACGATACTCTATACTACAAATATATTCTTGTACCTCGAGCCACCACCTACTAATCCGAGGCAACAAATTTCGCTTTGCAAAAGTAGCCCGCAGTGCGTTACAATCGGTTACTACCTTGAATTCTATCCCTAGTAAATAAACTCGAAAGTGTCGCAATGCAAACACGACCGCCATCGTTTCTAACTCATACGAATGATAACAGCGTTGGTCTGCGGTCGTTTGTTTACTGTAATAGGCTACCACGTGCGTCTGACTATCCTTTTTCTATATTAATGCGGCGCCCACCCCTATTGCGCTCGCGTCGGTGTACACTTCGGTTGTCTTACTCGGATCGAATATCATTAGTATCGGTCGCGACGTAAGCTTGCCCTTAACTATAGTTAGCGCCGTTTCATGAGCCTCTCCCCACGTCCAGGGAACGCCCTGCTTTGTCAGCCTTGTCAGTGGCTGAATAATGGTGGCGAAATTTTCGATATACTTCCTAAAATAACTAGCTAAACCTACGTACTTGTTTTACTGAAGGTGGGGGTCCCATCTGCAATACCACCTCGATTTTTCGCCGCCCGGGTCGCACCCCTAGCTCATCGATCTCTCTACCTAAGTATTCAATTGTCTTCGCGAAGAACGTGTATTTATTCAGGTTAAGTGTTAATCCGTGTGCGCGAAACGCCTCCAGCACCTGTCGTAAGCGAACCAAATCTTCTTCTATAGTCTTCGATGGTATTATAATATCGTCTAAATTCAGAAAAGCGATTGTATTCTTAAAACTTCCTAGAACTTTGTCCATCAGACGCTGAAACACGGCGGGCGCGTTGGTCAAGCCAAAAGGCATACGTAAAAACTCGTAATGCCCCTCCGGGGTCACGAACGCGGTCTTCTCGACGGAGTCTTCCGCCACCGGTACCTGGTAATAGCCGGATGCTAAGTCTAAGCCGGTGAAATACCGATTACCTCCGAACTTATCGATCTGTTCTTTGATTCGCGGCATAGGGTATTTGTCCTTAATTGTAATGGCATTTAGTTTACGGTAGTCTATGCAGATTCGATAATCGTTGCTCTTTTTTTTTACTAGTAGAATCGGGCTCGCGTATGGTGACTTCGACTCGCGGATAGTGTTATTATTTAACAGTTCTTGAATCATTTGTCTTACTATACGTTTTTCAGATTCGGATAATCGGTGAGGACGGTACACGACAGGCTCTGCGGTAGTGCAACGGATACTCAGCGACGCCGAATCTGTTTTCCCTAAATCGTTTATCGCTGACGAGATGCAATCACCGAATTCTCAAATCAGTTCACCGCATGGTTGCTGCGCCGCCTCATCGATATCTTTTATCGTATCATTACTTGCCGCGATTGCATGCAAAAATCCGATATATACGCTACCGTCAGTTGTGTCGATATTCGTCGACAACGCCTTAAACGTTAATACATTGCCTTTCTTAACGGTTAATATGTGCTCTTGCTCTAAAAAGTCTCGTCCGATAATCACGTCGTATATAAGATAGCAATCCGGTATGACAATCGCGATTACTCGAGCCGATGCTTCCATAATTCTAATATCAATCGGCGCTGACCTCTCACTGGTTGTACTCTGCCCTGTAAAACCTCTCAATATTACTCTTGGCGTTGGTGTAATGGTTATGTTATACTTGTCTGCTACTGACTCTCGCAGTAGCGTGCAGCTGCTTCCCGTATCTACTATTCCTCTGACTTTGTGTCTATTTACGATTACTGTGCGCTCGTATAGATTAGTTTTACTGTCTACCCTCTCTACCACGTTGACATCCTTTCGAAGAGGACATTCTCGCTAAGATGTCCCAAACGGTTGTATCAATCACACTCTACCCGCGGTTTTCGACATTTCCTCGCGGTGTGACCTGACTTACCACAATTAAAACATTCTATTCGCGACTTATTATTGTTCGAGTTGTCGTTAGCTTTCCCGTCCGTCGATGTGCTCGGTTCGTTCGCGGACTGCGCGAGTCCCTTCCGCAATTCGCCCGCAGGCCCACCCTTGCGTTCGTTTCTACTAGTCGATGCAAGTGCCTTACTTTTCTCACTCTTCAACGGTATATTCCCTAATAATGACGTCATATACGTGTACAACGAATTAGGATTCGTAGGCTGTGCGACTCGTACCGTCCTCGCGACATGCATATCGGTGATCCCGCCGATCACCACGTCAACAAGGTATTTATCCGCGATATTAATATCTAACTTGCGTAACTTATTTAGTTTTTGGAAGCAGTAATCCCCTAATGACTGTCCGGGACTGCTTTCGTATAGCGCGGCCTCTCGAAATAACCTACTGAAAGGTATTTCCTTGCGGAACTGCTGTCGCAACAAATCCTTCGTCTCGACCCATGTAACCGCCAATTGCTGTCGTGTGTCGTACCACAGCCGTGCATGCCCCTTCAAGCGTGATGGTATTAGTCTCATGATGGATTTGTCGTCCCAACCGTACTGTACCGCTAACTCGTCTACATGTTCGATCCACTTTTCTACAAGTAGATCGTCCTTTGATGGATCAAATGGAGGTATCATCAGTTCGTCACCTTTATGAATGAAACGAGCTCCGCGCATGAGATCGTTTATCTAGACTGTTCACAATACGCTAGTTTACCTATCGAAACGTTCGTTCTGATGTTTTTTCTCGTCTTCCAACGTTGAAGAAAGTGAACGCCGCCTTTTTTGCTTCGAGTTGCCACGTTCGGCGTCGCGCCGTGATCCGTGGCGTCCCATTCCGTCGTTGGTTCACGTCGTATTATTAAAAAAAAAATTAATCGTATTATCAAGGTCGGTGGCACTACGTCAACAAATCCCACTTCTGATATGTTAGAAGACGGGGGAAGGAAGGGCAGAGAAGTAAACTAGGTATATTCGAAAAAAAAAAAAAAAAATTCGCTTTATTTTTGTTAACAAGCTCTAAATACACACGTTATCATGTTATCAAACTTAAGAGTAACTAACTCGCTCCTCCCGGTTGCATCTTTTATATGCGTGAACATGTCATCCACAATCAGCCGGGAAGGAAGGGGAAAACGCTTCCCCCACGCGCCTAGCAGTCCTAACTGCTAATAAATGTAGAAGAAAAAATATATTATTATGCTTTTGAGGCCTTCACGGGTATTTTCTTCAATTATACCAGAAGATTTGCGGGTTATCGCCGTGTCTTTCTTCATTATCAAAGCCTTAATAATGAAGAAAGGCATTAGTAATGAAGAAAAACACGGCGATAACCCGCAAACCTTCTGGTATAATATTAATATTATGTTTGATAATAAAAACTAACCTGTGAATAATATTTATGCCAAAATCAACCGCAGTCTTATAAAACATACTAAACACCATTTTATTTCGGTTTTGCTCTCCACAGTTGTCACTGTACATACAATACAAACTCTTTTACATTCTCGGATTTCGTTTTTTCATAAATGAAGCTCATTAAAAATGATGCAATTTCATTTGCGCCACGATTTCCTACTGTTTCGTTCCATACATTACACCAATCGCGGTGATTGGCCATATCATATACCATAAAATCCCAAACACATAATTTGGACATATAATACAATGGTCCAATATCTGTCCGCGGAGTTGTCAAAATTTTTTGTAAATCAAAAGGACCCCGCACGTTTTTTATGGAAAATGGCTTTTGGTGGATTTGGCTGAAACTTTGATAATTTGTAGAGATTATGTGATCCCGATGAAAAGTTGCCATTGCCCGAACTTGATTCATCGAGCCGTTTGACCTGTAGAGATCGTTGAAGATAGGGAATAGGCGATTGCCACTGCCGCCGCATAGGCAACTAAATCAATTCCTTCCTTCCTTCCTTCCTTCACCCCAGCCATTCTCCTACTTGCCTCCTATCACTCTCCTACTTACCTCCTCCCCTCTCCGCCCCATCATTTGTATCAGCTCTAAGTGTTGCTACGCTTTCACCGAATTTCTATTTTCTATTCGAAAACTAACTATAACAATTTTGTGCCGACTGACTTTCTCCACGGAATTTAGTGCACATGTACCCAGAATTCGAGCACCCGATTTGAAAGTGCAATAGTAACCTTGAATGGGAGGGTCCTGAACATCCACATTATCATCCATATCATGATCGTGTGTTGGTCGGTACGATATCCATAATTGATATTTCGTTGCATTGCGGAATCGAGAGTACACTCTAACCCTTATTAAATCAGGTTGTGGTATTATCTGTTCGTCCCTCAACATTTCAAGCTGAAATTCTTCCGATTCCTCTCTTTGTAACTTATCCTGTATGTACGATGGTGCCATATGGATTTGGTAAATGCCAACAGTAAAGCCTAAGACACAATGCGAGGGAATAGAGATAGTGATAAGTTTCAACCTATCAAAAATGTGTATTCCGGTGTATTCGATTTCTGATAAGTTAAAACTTATCGCTATCGCTATTCCTTCGCATCGTGTCTTGGGCTTAAGATCTCTCAAGGTATCTAAGTCCAAGATTGGAAAATCGGGAATATGTTGGGTACTTAAGCGGGTACTTACCCACTTCTGAGCTTTACGAATGTTCAGATGTTCAATTTCCACAAGTGCTTGAACGACATTTGTTTCATTTGCTTTTTCCAGTAATTGTAAAACGACAGAATGCTATTATTATGTTACGCTACGTATTTCACTGTGCAGATCTGCGAACAGTTATACGAATTCATCACTCACTCCCTTTGAGAGAAGGCGTGCGTGGGACGGAGAGGGGAGGGGGTAAATAGGAGAGTGGTAGGGGGTGAGTAGGAAAGTGTTAGGGGGCAAGTAGGAGAGTGGTGGGGGTGAAGGAAGAAAGGAAGGAATTGATTTAGTTGCCTATGCGGCGGCAGTGGCAGTCGTCTATTCCCTATCTTCAACGACCTCTACAGGTCAAACGGCTCAATGAATCAAATTCGGGCAATGACAACTTTTCATCGAGATCACATAATCTACAAATTATCAAAGTTTAAGCCAAATCCACCGAGAGCCATCTTCCATAAGAAACGTGCGGGGTCATTTATGATACAAATTGATGAATCGTCTGTGGTTCTTTGCTTGTCTAAATTCATAAGTTCCTTCGCCTTTCGTTTATTACTAAGGTGTTTTCTTGCATGTCTTTTTTTTGCTCTTTCTCATTATCGGAAAGATTCAAATAGGATTCACACTGCTCACACCTTAAAGTAAATATTGATAATCGACATATAAATTACTTGTTGAAAGAAAGAACGAACAAATTAACATATAGGTGAATGAAAGAATGAACGGATGAAAGAATGATAGACGAATATAAAGGGTTTCAAAATTACGGAATCTACCTTCTCCATTATACAACTATGTCCAAATGTTTTTCATGTTTTTAAAGAATTAATAGCTTACTTATCCTTTTTTGGAATGAAAAATCCATACTTAAATTCTGTATTAAAAATTTGTAGATACATTTTGTATGACACATAATTCTTTTCATCCAATTTTCTCATTTCTTCTTCGAACATTCTGTACATTTTTTATGTACTCAGCCCCTCTTCTAGATATTTCTTAGATGTGTTTTCCCGGCAATAATGTGAGTCAATTACTAGAAAGGACATGATGTGATCGCGTGCATGTTTTTTTAAACTTTCAGGAACCACGCGTGAAAGGCCGATTTTCGTACTTGCCACACTCATCAAATGCGATTACCATAGTGCCCTTTGAAGACTTTTTCTTCGCATCGGCTGTTTTTACTCACTGATAAGAGATGTCTATTTTTACGAATTAAAATTATGTAAATTATTTTTAGTGGTTTTAATTATTATTATTATTATAACAAGAAAGAAGGACGCACAAAGCAAAGCCTATCACGGTCAAAGCTAGATCAAGATGCTTATTATCATTATGTGTGAATTTATATATCGCGTATGTAGTTCTCTCAATCGCGTGCCGAACATTTTTTTTTTTCCAGACTTACAACGCAACTCTAAATAACTACCGCGGTAATATCACTTTAGTTAGATTGACAATCAATCTAACAAATTTCGATGCTTATAGCATCTTATTAGATCTTAATAATACGTTGAAAGACATATATTAAAATTTAATATTAAAGTAATGATAATTGAAAACTGTGAAAAATAAGATTGCGAAGAATATCACAAGTTGGCGTTTCGTCCCGGCTTCCACTACTGGACTCATCAGTAAGGTAATGTAGTGGGAGCCTACCTTAGACGCCGGTGTAAGTTATTAAATCGAGACTCTATATAAAGAGACATACGTGTATTTCAGCACTTGCGAGAAAATTTAACGAATATCAATTGAATAGACTTCTGATGGCGAGTCGACGTAATAATATTCTTCGCAATATTTGTCTATAAGTTTAATAACTTACACCGGCGTCTAAGGTAGGCTCCCACTACATTACCTTACTGATGAGTCCAGTAGTGGAAGCCGGGACGAAACGCCAACTTGTGATATTCTTCGCAATCTTATTTTTCACAGTTTTCAATTATCATTACTTTAATATTAAATTTTAATATATGTCTTTCAACGTATTATTAAGATCTAATAAGATGCTATAAGCATCGAAATTTGTTAGATTGATTGTCAATCTAACTAAAGTGATATTACCGCGGTAGTTATTTAGAGTTGCGTTGTAAGTCTGGAAAAAAAAAAAATGTTCGGCACGCGATTGAGAGAACTACATACGCAATATATAAAAAAAGGTCAAGCCATGTTCAAAAACAGATCCTCGCAAATTAAAAAACGCAACAAATTTAAACCTTTGAAAATTAACAGCAAAAATTTGATCCTTCCTAAATTAAAACGATTACCTAACCACAAAATAGAAAACCCAATAAATTTCAACCTTTGAAAATTATCCCCAAAAATTTGAACTTTTCTAAATTAAAATGATTATCTAATAATGTAACATAATAATTTAAACTTTAATACTTTAAATGATATTATCTAATATAATATATGACCACGAAAAGTAACTGATATATTACTAAATGTGCCAGTTCAAAGTGCACATACATTATGTTATTTTCTATGTTATGTACCACGAAAAGTAAATGAAAACTACAAAAATTGAACCTATCAAAATTAAAACGATTACCTAATCACAAAATAAAAAACCCAATGAATATCATCCTTTGAAAATTGACCCCAAAAATTTGTACCATTCTAAATTAAAATGATTATCTAATAATGTAACCTAATAATTTAAACCTTTAATACTTTAAATGATATTATCTAATATAATATATTACCACGAAAAGTAACTGATATATTACTAAATCTGCCAGTTCAAAGTGAACGTACATATAACGAATATTTTCTATGTTGAATATGTACCACGAAAAGGAACTGATAGATTATTCAAGGTGAAAATTCAAATTGAACATACATACATATAAGTAAAACAGATTAGAATTTGTATATTACAGTTTTCTAGAAAATAACTGCAATATGTTATTCTTAGTGCACAAAATATAAAAGTTGGTTATTGAGATTTAATTTGAAATTTATACTAGACCGTACAATAAAAAATAATTGCTTGTAATTTCAGAGTATCAATTTGTTAATGACTCAAAAAAGAACATGGCGGCCTGCTCTCAAAATTTGATGAGTTTCTCGATGTCAAAAGTAATGTCAAAACTATTACAGAGTAGGTATAATAACACATGAAATACAAAAAGTATTGCATTAGAACCGTATCTTTAAAAGCTCTATAACGAAGTGAATACACAGAATTATGTAGAAATGTAGAATTTTTCTTCTTTAATTTTTAATTCTCTCTCTGCCAATCAATGGTTAAAGCGAATATTTAAATTAATCATTATCGAAACACTGTTACATTTTGTAGCACTTTGTGAACCAACTGACAAACAACATACATGATAACTATGATAGTTATACTTGATAGGCTGCTTTTAATCTAAACTATTTTCATAACTTTTACTTCAACTATTTGTTTCATCCATCGGAAGTTTTTTGAGAGCAGGCCGCCATGTTCTTTTTTGAGTCATTAACAAATTGATACTCTGAAATTACAAGCAATTATTTTTTATTGTACGGTCTAGTATAAATTTCAAATTAAATCTCAATAACCAACTTTTATATTTTGTGCACTAAGAATAACATATTGCAGTTATTTTCTAGAAAACTGTAATATACAAATTCTAATCTGTTTTACTTATATGTATGTATGTTCAATTTGAATTTTCACCTTGAATAATCTATCAGTTCCTTTTCGTGGTACATATTCAACATAGAAAATATTCGTTATATGTACGTTCACTTTGAACTGGCAGATTTAGTAATATATCAGTTACTTTTCGTGGTAATATATTATATTAGATAATATCATTTAAAGTATTAAAGGTTTAAATTATTAGGTTACATTATTAGATAATCATTTTAATTTAGAATGGTACAAATTTTTGGGGTCAATTTTCAAAGGATGATATTCATTGGGTTTTTTATTTTGTGATTAGGTAATCGTTTTAATTTTGATAGGTTCAATTTTTGTAGTTTTCATTTACTTTTCGTGGTACATAACATAGAAAATAACATAATGTATGTGCACTTTGAACTGGCACATTTAGTAATATATCAGTTACTTTTCGTGGTCATATATTATATTAGATAATATCATTTAAAGTATTAAAGTTTAAATTATTATGTTACATTATTAGATAATCATTTTAATTTAGAAAAGTTCAAATTTTTGGGGATAATTTTCAAAGGTTGAAATTTATTGGGTTTTCTATTTTGTGGTTAGGTAATCGTTTTAATTTAGGAAGGATCAAATTTTTGCGGTTAGTTTTCAAAGGTTTAAATTTGTTGGGTTTTTTAATTTGCGAGGATCTATTTTTGAACATGGCTTGACCTTTTCATTTTAATGATATGTTAGGATTAATAATATATCAGTTACTTTTCGTGGTTAATATATTATTATTAGATAATCATTTAAAAGAAATAGAAAAATGCCTAATCGAGTCTTGTACACAGGATGTTAATGTGTGTTGATACGATTTATTGAAAATATAAAATTTTTCTTACGTTTCGATCCTCGGTTTGGATCCTTATCAGAGAACTTCTAATATAGAATACACATTGTGCTACCTAGAACACTTTATATTAAAATGTACCACGAAAAGTAAATGATAGATTATTCAAGATGCAAATTCAAAATGAACATACCTACATATAAGTAAAACAGATTACAATAAAAATATTACAGTGTTCTAGAAAATAACTGCAACATACATAAAGTATATTTTCTATGTTGAATATGTACCACGAAAAGTAACTAATAGATCATTCAAGGTGCAAATTCAAAATGAACATACATACATATAAGTAAAACAGATTACAATTTGCATATTACAGTTTTCTAAAAAATTTCCGCAATATGTTATCAGCCAAAAGTTGCATTTTCCTTCTCACCGCTCCGCGTGCAGTCGAAATGTCCCATGACAGTCGAATGTTATTGTTCTGCGCACGGTGCGGTGAGGTGAGGGGAACAGCGAAAGCTAGACGAAGGCGATTCGAAAATCAGCTGAAAGTTGCATTTGCCCAACCCTCCCCTCCTCATCTCACCACGTGCAGTCCAAATGCTCCACGATGATCGAATGTCATTGTTCTACGCGCGGAGCGGTGAGGTGAGGGGGATAGCGAAAGCGAGGCGGAGGCGTATTAATTAACGTGTCGACTTCGGACAATATATTTTTATTTATTGTGATATCGTAGGTATATCTTCGGTGCATTATATTATTACATTATCATATTAATTAAACGATTCGTGCTGTTCAAATCACATTTCAAAGCGATAAAATACTAATTGGTTAGATTTCACTGTTTTAAATAATTTAAAGTCAAATTACTATAGCCTATAAAAAACTATTTAAAAAATGAAGGACTGAGTACCAGTTATGTAATTAACTCTTTAAATTTAATTCTGTAAAGGATTAAACGTTCTTTACCACTTTCATTTTTAAAAAATTAAGTTATTTAAAACAGATGTTTTAATAAAAATGATAATTTTTATTTTAAATAAGTTTTCAAAGCTTATTTAATGTTTTTTAAAGCAGTCA
>NW_017277428.1:72960-73242 GCF_001594065.2 Cyphomyrmex costatus | reverse complement strand
GTCCAAATGCTCCACGATGATCGAATGTCATTGTTCTACGCGCGGAGCGGTGAGGTGAGGGGGATAGCGAAAGCGAGGCGGAGGCGTATTAATTAACGTGTCGACTTCGGACAATATATTTTTATTTATTGTGATATCGTAGGTATATCTTCGGTGCATATTATTACATTATTTATCATATTAATTAAACGATTCGTGCTTTTCAAATCACATTTCATAGCGATAAAATACTAATTGGTTAGATTTCACTGTTTTAAATAATTTAAAGTCAAATTACTATAG
>NW_017277428.1:41791-70545 GCF_001594065.2 Cyphomyrmex costatus | reverse complement strand
GAAGGTAAGAGAGGATGTTAAAATGTTGTAATAACGAAAGAATGTGAAATACAGCGAAAGAGAGGGGTGGCGGGAGTCAGTGGTGGGGGGAGGGGGAGGGGCGAATGGAAAAGGTTCGTTGGACCAAAGATGGTGGAGGTGCGAGTGAAAGGTGAGAGAGGATGTTGAAAAGTTTAATAATGCGGACAGAGAAGAAGAAGGAGAAGGAGAAGGAGATGGAGAAGGAGAAGGAGAAGGAGACGTTTCTTAATTTTTCATTAAAATTACCACTTTTCGACCGCTTATATCTCCAGAACGTCTTGACCGATTTAAAATTTTTTTGGCTCAAATTACTCGTGGCGATGCCGCCTTTCAGGACATATGACGTTTAATTCAAAATTTTTTATATTTTAGTAGTTATGCACCTCTCAAAGATGGACTTTGGTGGCTCGGGATAAGAGACTTGTAGCGTCTCAGAGTTTTTGAATATGGCCGGAGACACTACCGCGTCTCCTGATTCACACATAATGATAATAAGCATCTTGATCTAGCTTTGACCGTGATAGGCTTTGCTTTGTGCGTCCTTCTTTCTTGTTATTGTTTAACAATTGTACGGTCGTAAAAATGAGATTCTATTATTTATTATTTTTGTATATATAATTTTATAATTATATATTTTTGATATTTTGTATTATATTATTATTTTATGATTTTATAATACTATTTATGATTTTTATACTAAATTGTTTTATGATATTTACAAAATATTTACCTAAGCTGTTCAGGACATTGTTTTGCACATTTTGACTGATCCATCTGCGGTGGGCAGTGAAAAAGCGTGGCTAACTGTTTTCTTTTTAAATTAGTCGCTCTTATAGTTTTCTTCTTCAGAATTATTTTGTTTTGTATGTGTCCAATTATTCAAACATTTCCACTGTTTACTACGATCACCAAGTGTCCAGAATTACGTGAATGCATTTTTGCGATCATCCAAATTGATTTGGGTGCACCAATTACATCGGCATTTATTATCGCACCTATTCTGCATTTCTCTGACACGTATAAGCAACCCCTGCTAGTACCTTCAGTGCCTGAACTTCGGGCTTTTTTTACCGTAACATCAATCCACTTATCTTTATTTTTAGTTCTTTTGCGCGTAATGTTCTTTAGCTGGTCAATTCTTTTGATTTTCCTAACGATAAATTTGTTGAAAAGTTCAACTGAAGAGCCAGAATGATTTTCTTTATGCAATATGATCACCTGAAGAATCAGCATAATTTTCAGAATTCCATCTAAAATTATAATTTGACGTGCCAGAACGAATTTCAAAGATGGATACCATATTACCATTATCATCTGCAAATATAAATAAAAATCGTTTATTCGCTGATTCATTAATTCAGTACTCGGTACGCGATGCAACTTTCGGCCGATTTTTTAATCAGCTCCGCCTTTCGCTGTCCTCTCACCTCAATGCTCCGTACACAGTCCAAATGCTGCTCGACCGTCGTGCGGCATTTGGACTGTGTACGGTCGCCTCATTCCTTCCAACTCCGCTTCCTTGAACAGAAATGCAGATATTTCTGACAAAATCTCTGGTGCCATCGACAAACTCTGTCCTCTTTTTTGTCCTCCTACTCCTGAAATCCCCTCACAATATCAGGATAACCTTGCCTGGCTCTATAATCCCTTCCCTATGGAATAACTTCATGCCGTTCTTCAATCTGTTAAATCTTCCTCAAGTCCGGGTCTGGATAGGATTGATTACAGAATAATTAAGGCCCTTCCCAATGAGCTTCTTACTTCTCTTTTGTTCATTTTTGACAATCTTTTTCGCCTTTCTGTTTTCCCTTCCCAATGGTCTCATTCGCTGGTACATCTAATACCCAAGCCTAATGGCAGTGACGTCTGCCCTGTTTCACTCACTTCTTGCTTTTTCAAGGTCATGGAGAAGATGATACTGAACCGCTTATATTGGCTCATTGAGTCTCCTCTTTCTGATCTCTTACCGAATAACCAATTTGGTTTCAGGAAGTTCAGATCCTGTCAAGACAACCTTACAGCTCTCGTCGCCAGCATTCACACCGGCTTTCTTGTAAAACAGGATACAGTCGCTTTATTCATTGACATCAAATCTGCCGTTGATAATGTTCTACCTCATATTCTTATCCAAGATCTTTTAAACTTAGATTTTCCACCTCTTACGCTCTCTTTTATCTCATTTCCTATCGTTCTATCCAGTTTATCAATCAGGGTTCTACTTCGGAGCCTAGAGCTTCATTCAAAGGCACTCTGCCTGTTTTTAGCCCCACGCTCTTTAACCTTTATCTACGAAAAATAAATGTCCTCGATACTGACACGGAGCGACTTCAATTTGCTGACGACATTGTGTTATCTTTTCCTCTCTTAAAGACACGGCACTAGCCATCCAATCTGTGGAACGATCCCTTCGCGATTTGGAGGCTTTCTTGCGAAATCGCGGACTGGAGATTTCTCTGCCCAAAACGCAGCTTCTACTAGAAGGCCCTCTACTCCGGTGAATTACTCTATTTCATTTCAGGACTACCGTATCTTTCCTTCTTCCACTGTGCGCTTTCTTGGGGTATTGCTCGATCCTAAATTATTTGGTAGGGCTCATATGTCCTTTATTATCAACAAAGGCAAACGCATATACTCAGATCATCTCTGCTCTTAGGGGCACCTGGTGGGGGACACACCCACACATGTTGCTTACCATTTACAGGGCTATGCTACATGCGTCCATTGAATACTCTGCTCAGATTTTTGGTATCAATAATGATAACAGATTACGTCCTCTTCAAGTCATCCAAAATCAAGCCCTTCGCCTATGCTTTGGTTACCGCATTTCGATTCCTCTCAACGTTATCTTTGTGGAGACTGTCGAGCCCACGCTCCCATTTAGGTTTCGCCTGCTTGCTTCGCGTTACTTCATAAAAATTAGTTCAGCGGGATCATCCAGCGGTTATCAAATTACATTCTCTTTGTGATCTTGCTTCGGGCATTCGTAAATCTGATTATCTTCGAGCTCATTTCCCAACTGCGCTTATCTTTCAGCACACATGGACTTATCAATCTGCTATTGATTGCTCTTTTACTTTACCCAACTTTCGACGCACCTTTCACTCTTCATCTATCTCTCTTTCTTACTTCTCCTTTTTTCCTCCTCCTCTCGACTCCTCTGGTTCACCGCTCATTCCTAATGCTCAATTTCTTTTCGATCAAGAACTTCTACGGCTCACGGCAGAGTCCACAGTATTTTACACTGATGGATCTAAGATCGATCACGGCACGTTCGTCGGGGCTGCGGTTTTCTCCCCGCAGTTAAGAGCAGAACTCATGTTTAAATTATCTTCGTACACCTCGGTCTTCTCAGCAGAAGCCTATGCTATTTACACTGCCATTACCGTATCGATAGATTTACGTATACCCAAAATCACGGTCGTTACCGATTCTAAAAGCGTTTTTGAGTCCATTAAGGGATCTCATAATTACACAAATAATTATCTCATCCCCCTCATTAAGTCTGCACTCGAAGAAGCCGAAACGAAAGGCACCGAAATTCGGATCAACTTGGTTCCCTCTCATTGAGGAGAATGAGAAGGCTGATCAATTCGTCAAACGCGCTATCCGTCAGGATATTGAACCAAACTTTAAGGTACCTCACTCCGATTTTTGTGCGATTATTAAACACCAAATCTCTGACAACTTCTACCAGCATCTTGAATCTATGGCAGACATAAAAGGCTCCTATTTCTTTGAAAATATTTTCTCTAAATCTGCGAAACCCTGGTACCTATTTCCGCATGAAAATCACCAGGGAGGTTATTGTTATGATTAATCGTTTGCGCTCTAACCATTACAACCTTAATTATAGTTTGTATCGCAAAAACCTAATTGATAATTCTTCTTGTCCCTGTAGTTCGCCGCATCAAGATATCATTCATCTAATTTATGAATGCTCCTATACTTATAATGATGCACGCTTTCTCCGATACACTGTTGACTGTGCCTCGCGCGCCGAGGATAAAATGATTAAATTTTCACAAGCTATTGCTAACCCATCTCCATGCCTCTGCAGACTCATTCAGAACTTTAGCAAATTCTGTGGCAGGCAATTTTGAGCTTTATATTCTCGCGCCCCTTGAGACCTGCGCATGCGCTCTGCCTTGCCTTTGCCCTTCCCTTCCCATCCTAGTTTCCCTTTGCTTTATACTTGGCACACTGTCGCGAGGTTCTATGCCGGAGCAATCTGCTCCAGAGTTGGAACTTCAGTTTGCATTAATTCATGTTTTGTTCTCACCTTTTTTATTAAAGACGTTAAACTTTACGTGATCTGGCTAAATCGACCTCCTATTGTATTTGGAGGCGATAGCCATTAATTAAAGAAGAAGAAGAAGGACTGTGTACAGAGCATTAAGGTGAGAGAGACAGCGGAAGACGGAGCCGATTAAAAAATCGACCGAAAGTTGCATCGCGTGCCGAACCCTGCATTAATTCATTAGCGTGTTTATTCAATTATTTCATCATTTATAGATTATAACAATTCATTAGATTGCTTATTTATATATTAATTAATTCACACATACGTCTGTTTGTTTCTTCGTTCTCTGCAAAATATCACTATAATTAAAATTTTCTTTTCGAGTCACTCGAGGTGTCGTATTCGTGTCCCACCAATGAAAAACTGATATTTTTTCAAATTAGATACTCTAATAATTGTGTTTAAACTATTAATTAATTAAATATTTATATACTTACAGTCTTTACTACTTTCGTTGCTCATTTTACGACTTTTATTGTAGACCCCGCATAAGGAAATGCCACTTACGTAAATAAAATTTCTATTGAAACTCGTTTCTATAGAAAGAGAAACATGAAGTGTATCAAACAAGATTCAGTATCAATTTCACGACGCGAAATAGACCTATGTAAACCTGGCACCCGACTTCAAAAAAACAATTTTTTTTTCATTGAATAGAGCTAGGTTTGTACCAGATTGTACCACCGTTATGTTTGTTTGTACCTCAAGGAGTTGAGAGAAAAAAAATTTTAAGAAAAGTTAGCACTGCACATTGAGATGTTGAAATTTTCCAAACGCCATTAGATTCAGAATCGTTTGTACCCGTTTGTACCGCAGTTTGTTTCGTTTGTATCCTCAAGGGGGTGATTGTACCGAATTTTCAAAATAGGGGTGAGTGCTAACTTCACCAATTTTGAAGATACCTTAAATCTGTAAACGGGTGCTGTTTCTGCATCGCTTGTAGACGTTTATACCACCAGCGGTTTCGTTTGTACCCTCAAGGGTGTGATTGTACCGAATTTTCAAAATAGGGGTGAGTGCTAACTTCGCCAGTTTTAAAGATATCTTAAATCTGTAAACGGGTGCTGTTTCTGCATCGCTTGTAGACGTTTGTACCACCGTCGGTTTCGTTTGTACCCTCAAAGGCTACGCCGCCCCGAGCGAAAAAGAAGATAAATGTTAAGAAAACCCCGTCCACCTCAAATTTTGATAAAAATATACTCAATCGATGCATTTTTGCACCAAACGAAAGAATCTGGCAAAAAAAGGTGTCGCTCTGTCTCGCGAACCGAGATATTAAGCGTTAAAATAAACGAGTATTCAGGTTAAGAAATCTGTCACAGCCCCACACACACACACACACACGGGGAGGGGTGCAAGAGGGTGGCCTTCGGTCACTCCTCCCGTATCCACCTCGTCGGCAGAGGTCTCCCCCAACAGTACAATCTTAGAAGTCGTGTCCCCCTTTGCAGGGGGTGGGGAGGTGAGAGTTATTTCGCGTGAAAAGTTTAAGTTTCTAAATAGGGAAAGGTGTATAATAGTACTTAATATCATACATGTACAGAAGAAATAATATCATATACACCCCTCTCGCATCTACCCCGTCGGCAGAGGTCTCCCCCAACAGTACAATCTTAGAAGTCGTGTGCCCCTTTGCAGGGGGGTGGGGAAGGTGAGAATTATTTCGCGTGAAAAGTTTAACGTTTCTAAACAGGGAAAGGTGTAGAATAGTACTTAATATCATACATGTACAGAAGAAATAATATCATATACATGTATGATATCAATTATTATTCTAATTGCTATACATGTATATGATATTATTTCTTCTGTACATGTATGATATTAAGTACTATTCTACACCTTTCTCTGTTTCGAAACGTTAAACTTTTCACGCGAAATAATTCTCACCTTCCCCACCCCCCGCAAAGGGGCACACGACTTCTAAGATTGTACTGTTGGGGGAGACCTCTGCCGACAGGATGGGTGCAGGAGGGGGGGCCGAAGGCCACCCCCTTGCACCTCCCCCCTCCGTGTGTGTGTGTGTGTGGAGCAGTGACAGATTTCCTAACCTGAATATTCATTAACTTTAACGCTTAATATCTCGGTTCGCGGGGCAGATCGACACTAATTTCTGCCAGATTCTTTCGTTTTATGCAAAAACGCGTCCAATGAGCCTAATTTTATCAAAATCGGAGGTGGTGGGGGTATTCTGCATAATTACCATCCACTGGTATATGGGACCTACAGTTTTTAATGCCGAATCCCCGAACGGCTATTTTCCAGAAGAGGTTCTCATGGCAAAAATGATCTCAGTGGTTTGACATTGCCTTCCAACATATTTTTATTGCCTTTTATATTTTTATGTATATTAATTGTGATATTTTTCTTTTTTGCAAGAACACTCGTTTCGATGTGTTTAATGGTTTTGTGTTGCGATATAGATCTTTATGAATTTCCCATTTACCTATCAATCTTTGTATATGTGCTATGTAATGACCCACTGTATTCTCTTTGTGTATTCCTTCATATTCTATTGCAGGAAGCAATCTGTATACGTGATTATGGAATTGAATTTCATTCGGTATTTCACTCAGTGTAAATTCTCCTTCCCAATTAAGTATATTGAGATTTTTTGCAAGATCTGGCCACTGTAAGCATTCTATGTCTATAAATAGAAGCTGACCGCAGGAACTGGAATATTCGATATTTTCGTCATTGCAACGGGTGCATTTCTTATTGCTGTAAAGATATTGATCATTCACAGAGCTTTCTAAAGCAGTCATACGTTTTGTGTAAAATGATTTTGAGTTAATTTCTAAAACGTTATACTTGTCTTCTCTTGTGTATTGACAATGGTGGCAGTTGATACTGATTTTGCATGAAAATTCGTTCTTTAATAAGTGATTTGCAACTAAAGTAGAGATATTGTATTTGTAATCCATTGTTCCACGTAGAGAAGTAACGAATTTATTTAATATCGATGTCCTTGCTTTGTATATTTTTATGGACGGTCTATATATCATTAGTTCTTTTATGAACTGGAACATGTCGTTTTCTGTTTGCTCTAAGTAAACATGAAGTTTGCCCAATCGTAATACGCAACCAATAGTGCCTTTTTTTTTTGTTACCGAAGGGGAAATCTTCCAAAGACCCCCGGGGGAACCGCCCCCGGAGAGTGTCGGATTCACCGCCGGTCAGGCGAACCTAACCGACGACGCCTACCGACTAAAACCCCTCCGCCATCATCCCAGCCCCGCTCCGAGATCGGCCCGGAACCTCACAGCTGTCCCCCCCCCCCCCCTCGGCACTGGTCCGGCTGAGCCGAACTACCTCCCTCTCTGTAGCGGCGGGTGGTGAACCCGCCCGGCTCCGCAAGTGGGTAAAGCTGATGTCCCTTAGGACGGGCCGCTCGAGGCCTCGGAGGCTCCGAGGTACAACGAGCCTAGCCCGCCTGCCCGACCGCACTCTGGATCCCCGAATCTGCTCCCTCATCACAAGGAGGAGACTTGGTATCGCGACGACGGGACTGCTGGGACCCCCTCTGGGAGACGCTCCAGCACCATCCTCGGTTCAGAAAGAGCCGAGGTGCCCGGAGCTGTCTCGTCCCCCGTTCGCGTCCGTTTCACAAGGGAGCCCTCGGGTAAATATTATTCAATATAATATAAAATATTTATTAACAATATATATATATATATATATATTGTTAATAAATATTTTATATTATATTGAATAATATTTTATTTTTAATTATAAGATTTTAAACCGCGCGCGCGTCATATGTGATACACAATGCAACATTAGATATAGATAGATAGAGTGAGATGATAGATAGAGTAAGATAACACATAAAGTCAAAGGTCCTCTATTAACGGAAAAACGAGATGGACATTTCTCTCTGATCGACGACGTTAATAATGATGATGATGACGACGTTTCTTAAAAATGAAACGTGAAAATTCACAGATTCGGACTTTGCGTCGCGATATCTCCGCTCGTTGAGCACGTAGAAAAAAAATGAAAGCACTTTTATGATACAATTTTAGTATTTGCTATCGATTGAGCGTATGTAGAACTTGATCGGTTCAGCCGTTACTGAGATCTGATCACCTCGACCCCGAAAAATTCTCAGTTTCGCGTAAAGGAGGCACGGCAGTGTCGCGCGCTTGGCTTAGACACTACCGTGTCTCCAGATTCACTCTTTAACATATCTTATATATGATCGCATTAATAACAGCGAATAGCTCTCATTAGCCGTTATATTCTTGTTATTTGAAACTTTCGAGAGTTTTCTTTAATTGATTTGTTGAAATATGTTATGTTTTAAAACTTTTGAACTTTGTTAACAATCTTGTAATGAACAACGAGCAACGATTAAAACTTATTAGAGATTACTCAGTGTCTTGACTTCGACATATGTCAAAATCAAGGTCATTTAACAGGACTTCTCTAAATAAGATATTTACCATTTTGGGCAGAAAAAATTCAGAAATTTTTTTTGTTGCACTGAAAAATGCAACAGTATGGTATTCTATTGTTCTATTAATCTCGTTAGCCAATGTAGGCTCGTAGCCTTTCTTAACATATTTTTATTTAATTCTTATTCATAGGTAAAATACATAATTAGAATAATGTTTTGCAGTATGTGCCTATTAATGTGCCTAATCAGTGCTGAGATTTGGGGTTTTTGGCGCGATTTAAGAGATGGATGGGAACACAGCACTCGACTCAAATCACAGAACGCAGTCATTGTGACTACTAGCGATGTAATGGGTGTAATTAGTCTCACAGCCTCTTCTATCGTCGGATCCATTCTATGTTGGAAACACGTGCAAACTATTATCGATAAATTGGTTGATGTAAGTCTTACAATTAATTAAATATTATATTATTGCAATTGATATTCATATTCAATTCATTTGCATTAAAGTGCGACGAGAAGCTAGGAATCGTTTCGCCGAAAAAACTTCGACGATACACAATCCTTTTGACACTCTGCAGTCTTCTCTATTCCATCATCATTTCATGTCTCGATATTTACACATGGAATTATGAAGTGAAACTGAACAAGAAATTGAGCGACAAAGGTCCACTCAATTACGTTCCTCTGTACTTCATGTATATAGTCATCATTATGATGGAAGTTCAATACGCCGTTGTTGTCTACAATGTGAGCCAAAGATTCTGCAGACTTAATAAGAACCTTGAGAACATCTTTAACAGTGGCAGGATCACAGATCAATTTAAAAAAGATCTTGGATTAGGTGCGCATATTACTCATTATTACAAACCACATAGCAAGTAATATCACAATAATATCACAGTAATATTGCAATTACCGGAAATATTACGTATTATAATATTATATCATAGAAATATTATTAATAAACGTTGATAACAAACATTGAAATATCATAGTAATGTTATAGTAATATAACGTTTTGAATAACAGAGTGATATTATATAATAATTAATAATGAAATATATTATATTTCAAAAAACACAAGCACACCAAAGGATTAATTTTTGGTGACTGTTAGTTACCAAACCGATCCAGTATCCGAAAAAGAATTGAAATAGGTTGAAAATTTTTAGTCTATTTTAATTTATTTGAATCAAAATTCTTGATTCATGCATATGGATAGAAAGAAATTAAATGTAGTAAAATTGAATAATTTTCTATCCATATGGATAAAAAATCTTTGTGCATTGTTGAAGTAAAAATGTATAACTTTGTACCTGTGTCACAAATGAAAGTAGATTCATGATCTGCGAAATTTTTTCTATTGAAAAGAATAAGATCATCTATTATAGAGCCACATCCCTAGTTTCGAGGTTCTCGAATCTATTTTAGACTGAAAGAATAGCAATTACGTCATTTTAATACAATGTCAGGGATTAAAACGGATTACGTTTTTTATTTCATTTGTCTGGTTAAATCATATAGATTTGCCGAATTTAGTTGTTCATCAATAAATGAGGATTTCCATAAGATTTTAAATAACTTTGAAATTTTAGGCACAAAGGAGATAATGTATTGGATAGCCTTTGCTGAGTATATGAATAACAGAGTGATATTATATTATATAATAATTAATAATGAGATATATTATATTTCAAAAAACACAAGCATATATTAGGTGTAGTAAAAAGAAATCCATTATTTTTGCATGAAATTGAAGGCTTTATTTAATATAGTTAGAATGATCCGATTTAGATCAAATATGCACCGTTTTGTTCGATAACTTGTTGCCATTTTGAAGGTAATTTCATTATGCCTCTCTCATAGAAACCCTCATCCCTATTGGCAAAAAACTGAGACAGTCGATTTTCACAAGCTTCTCTTGAGGCGAATTTTTCACTAGCAAAATCATTCGCCATAGACAGGAATAGATGGTAATCACTTGGAGTCAGGTCCGGACTATAAGGTGGATGCATAAGAACCTCCCAACCAAGCTCCCGGAACTTTTGGCGAGTCACTATCGATGTGTGTGGTCTTGCGTTGTCCTGATGGAACACAATTCCTCTCCTATTGGCCAACGCTGGCCGCTTCTGGGCGATTGCTTCCTTCAGACGGTCCAATTATTAACAGTAGAGGTCCGAATTAAGAGTTTGACCGTAGGGGAGCAGCTCATAGTAGATGATTCCCTGCCAATTCCACCAAACACACAGCAAAACCTTCCTGACCGTCAATCCTGACTTGGCCACCGTTTGCGCCGGCTCACCGAGATCATTTTCGCTTGACGTTGTCGTAAGTAATCCACTTTTCATCACCAGTCATCATCCGCTTCAGGAATGGGTCGATTTTGTTGTGATTCAGCAGCGATTCGCAGATGGAAATTCGATCCATGAGATTTTTTTGCGTTAACTCGTGTGGCACCCATACATTAAACTTCTTTTTATATCCAGCCTTATTCAAATGGTTCCGAACGGTTTTTTGTGCAATGTTTAGCTCCTGGGCAATCGAAACAGTGCTTACATGACGGTCGGACTCGACAATTTCCATTATTTTATCGACATTTTCGACAATTGGCCTTCCAGAGCGTGGTGCATTTTTGACATCAAAATTACCGGAACGGAATTGACGAAACCAAAATTGCGCGCGATTGACTGTTACAGTATCAGGACCGTAAACACTATTCACATTTTCAGCCACCTGGCTTGCGTTTTCGTCTTTATCGAAGAAAAACTGTAAAATATAGCGTATTTTCTCTTTGCTGATGTCCATCTTTGACGCGCGCTCAAACAATACTGAGTCAAGCAATCACAAAACTGTCTGAGAAGTTTTTTGGAATTAAAACACACACACGCACGCACACGCGCGAACACACAAACAGCGCGCGCGCATACACACAGCGCTCATAGCGCACACATACACGTGTGCGCATATATAAGGAGATGTTTACGTATACTACATGTAAATGCCGGGTGTATTACTCAGAGGTGTTTGAATTAGGCCAATATTTTATTATATACGATATGTCACGAAGATATGGTGACTGTTAGTGTGCGTATGACTGCCCACACATCTGTAAAAGTAGAAGAATTGGAAAAGCAAAATGAAAAAAATTTAATTCCATATATTCAACAAAGGCTATCCAATACATTATCTCCTTTGTGCCTAAAACTTTAAAGTTATTTAAAATCTCATGGAAATCCTCGTTCATTGATGAACAACTAAATTCGACAAACCCATATGATTTAACCAGACAAGTAAAATGGGTGCATGAAATATAGTACATTTTAAAAAAAGAGCACGAGAAACAATTAATTGGATGGAATAAAGGAAGAATGATGCTTTACAATGAGTGCTTACGATAACTCGAGTTCGGGTTAGTTTCACTAGGACCGAAAAATATGGTAGACGTTACCACCTAGCACTTTCATGATTCATGACAACTCAACGCTGTCTTGTATTGCCATTGAGTTGAGTTAAGTATGTAACGTGCAAAGGCCTTAACTCAACTCAATGGCAATACAAGACAGCGTTGAGTTATCATGAATCATGAAAGTACAGGTGGTAATGTCTACCATATTTTTCGGTCCTAGTGAAACTAACCCGAACTCGAGTTATCGTAAGCACCCAATACTTTACATAATGGATGTCTTCCAACAAGCGATGAAACGGTGTGATATAATGTATCAGTACATTTTTGTTCGCCAATGTTAAACAAGAATGAAATTATCACTGTAATGTACTGTGTCGCTTGTTGAAAGACACACAATATAATTAAGTAAAAGCTACAATTTCTTCTACTATTTAAAATAATTCAGTAATATTTTATAAAAATAATTTACATACAGCGGTTCTTTTATTTTTTTCCGGACTCTAATTTTCTAATCTTAGTAAACGCAATATTTTCTCTGGGACTATTTTTTGTACTAGATTTCGTATTTGCTGGATTACGCGCATCTTTTATTTTCTGTTTGTTTTTTTACCCTACATTAATTGCGCGCATATGTCTACTTTTATGTACAGTAACCGGAATTTTGAGAGTCGGCACAACTTCGTCGCGTCTTCCAAAAGAAATCTACTTATGCGAAAGCTCTTAGTTAGAATACAAAATACTTAAAGAAGCAATAGTGCAGTTCTTCATTAATTCTTTCGTGATTCGAGAATTTACAGTAGTTGACAAGTTACTTTACTCAGCAAAGATCTTAATCGCTATCAAAAATTCGTTGGGCCCCAGGCACGAGAGAGCGTGCCACTCTTCGCACAAATCGTTAGATAAATTGCTCGGACAAGAAATTAGAGATTACGCGGATTCTCGCGACGGAACTAAACAATGATAACAATAACAAGAAATCGATACATTTGATAGAGACTGTACAAAAGTGTTCGAAAGAAAGTACGTTACAGCGTTGACTTCCGCACTCTAGTATGCGGCGCAATAACAATAAACCGACTATTAACTGGCCGTCGACAACAGGAAGTAAATTCGGCAATACTTCGCCGAGCAGAAATATGCGAATCTAGATCTTATTATGTTAACAGTAATTACTTCGTGAACAATTAGAACATACGATTTTACATTAGACGGCAACGGTTCTCTAATGCGCAATAACGCCAGTCTCGACTTTAAAGAATTCTCAATAACTAACAATTGAGGAGCTGCGGCGAATAACGAAATAACTCGAATTATTTCGTTTTTTATATTATTCCATTAATAAAATATGTACTTGTAGCTACATATTTTGACATAATTATTTTAGTGTAAATCTGTTTTTTTTAACGCAAAACTGAATGCGATATTCGGAAAAACGGAATAAGTCGAATTATTCCAGTATAGATTAAAACGATTATTTTTTTTGGTACGAGAACATATTTCAAGAAGTGAATGATTCTGCGGCTAAAAACAATTATGCGTTGTCGAAAAAAGTTAAAAAATGTAAGATTTCATCAAAAAATATCAAAAAATAATCATTTCCCAACAAAAAGTAATATATAAAAATTTCATTTGTCATTAAAAATACGAATAATTATGCAGAAATTATTTTCCTATCCATAAGTAAGTGCAATATATGAAAATTGTGTCAATAATATGAAAAACGGAATAACTCGAAATTTACGATCCAGTTTTTTACTGATTTCTGTATAATTTTTTGTATTATTCTATAATGATTTAAGGTATAATATCATTATCTAACTATCAGCCAAACAGTTTTTCGATATAATATGTATAAAGTACTTTTCTACGTTTTTTGCGTTTTTCTCAAAACGTCATTTTTCGAGTTATTCCGTTATTCGCCGCATCCCCTCAATTACACAAGTGACTTGGCGGCAACGAGAGCGAGCAATTACTCTATTATACATTCTCAAATTAGAGCATCTGAGCGGAAGGCACGTATTCACGGCAACACTGACTCGAAACGCCTATAGGCGACCGATCCGGTATCGGCAACAAAAAATCGGAGTAAAGCCTAACGTGTGGTCCGCTCGAGACGCATGTCCTTTACCGCGATCGGTGGTTTTACACAAATTATAAGATAACGCTCGCCTCACCACGTAACGATCCCTCATTGATCCTTCAGAGGAAAACCTCCGTTTCTAAATTTCTCGGCAATGGTAGACAGCGTTCTCAGTTCCCGATAGCTCCGGAGATCCCGTGTCCTCTTTACAGAAACTCGATCACCGCGCAAGTGATAATCGGGAGCATTCGCGGATCCACGCAGGCCGCTAGACCCTCTCCTATCGGGCCGCTCCTTATTCTAATTGGTCTGTTGGAGCCACGCAACCCCGCAACCAATTACAGTGAGTCCTGCGGGTTGCGTATCCTTTGAATATTTATGATAAGGCTCAATAAGTATTAAACTACTAATATAATGAAATAAGGGCAATGAGCTAATTTTCATTAAAATCTTTAAATCAATCTAATATATTGCGAAGAATATCACGTAATGTTGGCGTTTCGTCCCGGCTTCCACTACTGGACTCATCAGTAAGGTATTGTAATGGAAGCCTACCTTAGACGCCTGTTTTAGTTATTAAATCGAGATTCTATATATACAGATATACGCGTATCAAAGCACTTGCGAGAATCTTAACGAATATCTATAGACCTCTGATGGCGGGTCGACGTAGTAATATTTTTCGCAATATATTATTCACAGTAATATATATATATATATGTGTGTTCCCTTCCCACCCCCCCACCACCCAATTTGCGCGCCGAACAATCGTCGGTCTTTAAACGCAATTCTATCTGAAAATACTAATATACATTGAAAATGACCCGATCGGAGTCGAAACGTTTGGAAAACCTCTGGAAACCTCCAATGTACATCGCATATCCTCAATCTTGAAACACAACTCTAATAAACTGAAATAAATATCCCCTTAATTTACTTGAAATCTTAAACGCATTGATTTCGCCCGCGTAATTTAAATATTTATGATAAGGCTCAATAAGTATTAAACTACTAATATAATGAAATAAGGGCAATGAGCTAATTTTCATTAAAATCTTTAAATCAATCTAATATATTGCGAAGAATATCACGTAATGTTGGCGTTTCGTCCCGGCTTCCACTACTGGACTCATCAGTAAGGTATTGTAATGGAAGCCTACCTTAGACGCCTGTTTTAGTTATTAAATCGAGATTCTATATATACAGATATACGCGTATCAAAGCACTTGCGAGAATCTTAACGAATATCTATAGACCTCTGATGGCGGGTCGACGTAGTAATATTTTTCGCAATATATTATTCACAGTAATATATATATATATGTGTGTGTTCCCTTCCCACCCCCCCACCACCCAATTTGCGCGCCGAACAATCGTCGGTCTTTAAACGCAATTCTATCTGAAAATACTAATATACATTGAAAATGACCCGATCGGAGTCGAAACGTTTGGAAAACCTCTGGAAACCTCCAATGTACATCGCATATCCTCAGTCTTGAAACGCAACTCTAATAAACTGAAAATAAATATCCCCTTAATTTACTTGAAATTTAAACGCATTGATTTCGCCCGCGTAATTTAAATATTTATGATAAGGCTCAATAAATATTCAACTACTAATATAATGAAATAAGGGCAATGAGCTAATTTTCATTAAAATCTTTCCTTTGAATGTTCGGCGCGCTTTTCCAAATTAGCTGGCCGAGGCTTTCCGTCTTGATCAGCGGTCTTCTATCGCTCTCCTCAGAAGTGGAGGCGGCTGCCAATGTTCGGGCCGTGCTGAGACGGTCCCTTATTACGTCTCTCTCCGAGTCGTCTGCAATAAAGGTGCGACAATCACCAAATAATATCAAAATTATCAGAGGTTACAAAACAATACGACCTGCGTGTACCGCGCTCCTTGAGGGCACAATCGGGATCTTCTTCGGTGGTTTCTGGCTTCCTCGACGACGTCTTCTTTCTTCCTTCCGTGAGTGAGGCGGCAACATTACACAAATCTAAGACAACCACCGCTCACGCTCTAATGTGACTAATAATCGTTCTTTAAAAATCTGAAATTACTAAATATTTTATATAAAGGAATATACAAAACGAAACAAAAAATAGAAATTCGGCACGCTCGCTTGTGCCCTCGCCCTTCGAGCTTAGAGGACACAGGATCTCCGTGCCAATGCACTCACGAGTGACGGACACGAAGTGTCACGTCACAGTATATTGTAGTATATAAAACTCCTGCTCGCGATAACCGAGAAGCGACTCTAGCGACGGGCATGTGTTCCCGCTCCCTGCTAGAGCGTTGCGCGCGATTATTATTCTGTAAGGTAAATGTCCCAGTTTGTGACCATGACTCTGTATGTGACCACTCTAAGACTTTTATGTAATTAATCAGAAATTTCAAGTAATTTATCTCTGAAAACAATATTTATTACGTTTTTCAATTAATAATCCATCGTTTTGATATGTGATGTAGTGATATTTGGTTAACAGATAACTCATGAAAATGTGAAATAAGGTGGCCGTATCGTCATTAAGTGCAGATCGAGCACGTTGTTGTCGCCACGTTGGTAGAGATGGCGTTTGTCACGGCGAAGTCATAGCTGTGTCATATTGTCGTAGACAAACGTTCATAAACAGTTTTTGTGATAAAGTTTTAGTGAACAAGTTAATAAATATTGTGCTATGTGTGAATTCTGAAAAAGGTTGGTAATTTTGAGTATATAAGTGAATATGACAAATCGGTTCAATAAAACATGCATATTTCTAATAATATGAGAATAGGGCTACGAGCCTGAGATTCATTAAAATCTTTAATTCTATTAATTCTAATATATTGCGAAGAATATCACGTAATGTTGGCGTTTCGTCCCGGCTTCCAATACTGGACTCATCAGTAAGGTATTGTAATGGAAGCCTACCTTAGACGCCTGTTTTAGTTATTAAATCGAGATTCTATATATACAGATATACGCGTATCAAAGCACTTGCGAGAATCTTAGCGAATATCTATAGACCTCTGATGGCGGGTCGACGTAGTAATATTCTTCGCAATATATTATTCAAAGTGATATATGTATATGTATTCCCTTCCCACCCCCCTCCACCAACTTGCGCGCCGAACAATCGTCGGTCTTGAAACGCAACTCTATCTGAAAATTCCCCCCAAATTGCGCGCCGAAATATCTTCGGTCTTTAAACGCAACTCTAAACTGAAATAACGTCCCCTTAATTTACTTGAAATTTAAACGCATTGATTTGCCCGCGTAAATTAAATATTAATTGTAATAAGGCTCAACAAATTTAAAACTAATAATATGAGAATAGGGCTACGAGCCTGAGATTCATTAAAATCTTTAATTCTATTAATTCTAATATATTGCGAAGAATATCACGTAATGTTGGCGTTTCGTCCCGGCTTCCAATACTGGACTCATCAGTAAGGTATTGTAATGGAAGCCTACCTTAGACGCCTGTTTTAGTTATTAAATCGAGATTCTATATATACAGATATACGCGTATCAAAGCACTTGCGAGAATCTTAGCGAATATCTATAGATCTCTGATGGCGGGTCGACGTAGTAATATTCTTCGCAATATATTATTCAAAGTGATATATGTATATGTATTCCCTTCCCACCCCCCTCCACCAATGCATATTTCTATCTGTGATTGTCTCAAGAGAACTAGCTATAACATTAAATTTCGCTGCTTTTTTCAAAAAGATAACAATTAATCTCCATATGTTTCTAAACACGTATGAGTTACATTTTGGACGAATAAACGGAAATATTCGATGTATGCTCGAAGGAAAATTTTGGTGACAATGCTATCACTTTTGGCTAGGTCACTTAGTAGGATATCGTGTGTATTGCATCATGTGCGTCGGTCACTAAGTGATACATGGTGATACATTCGATCCAATGCACCAGTCACTAACCTTGGAGTCACAAATAGGGCAAAATTAAAATCAAGCGGTCATTAATGTCTACATTTACATAGTTTGCTATTTATTCTTTTATATTTATTAGATTATGTTTACAACCCCAGTAAAGTATGTTTTTCGATACAAAAATGATTAATCTTGAGTTCGGTATAATTGATTCCTGATTTTAATCACTCTAGAGTATTTTTCATTCGTATTAACTCATACGATTTTCTTATATGGTCACAAACTGGGACATTTTACCCTTAAATGGCTGCGAGACAGAAACCGCGTGTATCAACGTGCTACCATAAAGCTCGAATAAACTTAAAGACTGTGTGTGCATCATTTATACCAAATAGAAGACACGACATTTGACGTCAGAAGTTGAGAATAAGACCCCAAGAGAAAAAGGCACAGAATTTCTTTTGGTAAAGCAGTCTTCTCGTTAACGGTTGTAACACAATCCAAGATGGATGTTCCCCGGAATTGTTACAAGCCCTCACTAGTATGATGGCTAGTGCCATCCAATCGTCGGCAGCACAGGCATCGACCGCCGTAGGCCCGACCGGTGAGCCAATTATGCCATCGCGATTTCCAAAAGCACCACCGTTCACAATTGGCGAGTACCGATCTTCGGAAAGATCCTCGGTCGAGGATTATTTCAAGAGATTCACGTGGGCTCTTCAGCTGAGTAAGAGACCAGAAAACCAATACGCTAATTATGCTCGAGTATATATGGGCGGTGAGTTAACAACGCATTAAAATTTCTAATCAGTCCAAGGTTACCGGAGCACCTAACCTATGACGAACTACGAACGGTATTAGTAAACCATTTTAATCATATAAAAAATAAGTATGTAGAGAGTATTAAGTTTCGTCATATGTTCAGCAGAAAGGTGAGACCGTTACTGCCTTCGCTCTGCGACTCAGACAGGGATCCGCATACTGCGAGTACGAGCAGTTCCTTGACAGGATGCTTATTGAGCAATTTCTTCACGGGCTTTTATCACGTGAGACATGTGATGAGATCATCACAAAAAAACCGAGCTCCTTCGCGGACACTTACGAGATAGCGCACACTCTTGAAGCTACGCGTGACACCACGAATGAGGTTAAAACTACCAAACCGGATACCGAAGTTGTACATAAATTAGGTTATGGCCCCCCGCAAGTCAAGCGGTACAAGAAGGCTAATGGACATAAACTTCAGGTAGGTGAATACGAAGGACAAAAAAATGTACGATCTCAATGACAAGGTAATCAACGAAATTCAGATAAACAGAAACTTGCATACATCGGCTGTGGCGGCACACACACACTCGACAAGTGTAGATTTCGCGAAGCGATATGTAATAGCTGCCATAAAAAGGGCCATATAGCCAAAGTTTGCAGATCTGTTAAACAAATTCAAGCACCAGCAGAGTCAGTAGAACAGACTGCGACTGCCGCGCAACCAGCATCTCGAATAGATGTAATACAACGATTGGATAAAATTTTTAAAATTAACGGATTGTATTCGTCATCCAAGCACATGCTCACTGTGCAAATTAACGGTCGAAATCTGGAGATGGAACTAAACACAGGCGCTCCTTGTGGCATTATAAGTAAACAGACATTATCGCTAATCAAACCCCGCTGTAAGCTTTTTAGGACAGACAGACGTTTTGCAAGTTACACGGACCATCAAGTCAATTGTATTGGACGCATCCTGGTGGAGGTGTCAATGTGGAAGCTCGACCTCCCGGAAACTTAACCTCTATATTATCGATGGAGACTTCGATCCTCTCTTTGGTCGAGAGTGGATTTCGCACTTCACACATTTTATGAGATAAAATTCTGCGAACTTTTTGGGACGTCCGACAACATTCACGCAATAACTTCAACGACTGCAGATCTACACGCAGAACAGAAGAATCGCCTGAACGAGCTTCTGGTAAGCTACGAGGATGTATTCAGCGCTATACCAGGGAAACTATCGGGACCACCGATTCCAGTTTTAAACCAGACAGTTCATTTTATCCCCCGTCTTCTGTCGCGCACGGGAAGTACCTTTGGCGCTCAGAGATGCTTATGCCAAAGAGATCGATGCAAAATTGGCATCAGGATTTTATGAGAGAGTGGAGCATTCCGAATGGGCTTCAACTACACATACAGTAATGAAAGACAATGGAAAGCTACGAATTACGGGTAACTATAAATCCACGTTAAATCCGCGTATTGTAATAGACGAACATCCGATTCCACGAGCGGAATATCTGTTTAACAAGATGAAAAACGCGAAACTATTCTGCCATCTGGATATAACAGACGCGTATACTCATCTGTCAGTCGACGTAGAGTTCAGTCATGCTTTGACACTCAACACTCCAACTCATGGACTAGTCCGACCAACACGCGCAGTTTATGGCGCCGCCAATATCCCTGCAATCTGGCAGCGGCGAATGGAATTAATTCTGCAAGACATCCCGAGTGTACTAAACTTCTTTGATGATATATTAGTATTCGCAGATAATTTTGATAGCCTGTTATCATCAGTGGATGCAGTACTACAGCGTTTGAGAATCAACGGTTTGAAATTAAACCACAAGAAGTGCGTATTCGGTACCACATCTGTGGAGTTTCTAGGACACCAAATTGACGCACAGGGAGTGCATAAATCTAACAAGCACATTGAAGCGATTAAAAATGCACCGAAACCCTCTATTGCAGAAGAACTTCAATTGTTTCTAGGTAAAGCAACATATTACGGTTCGTTTATCCCAGATCTCGCTACCAGGAGTCGACCACTCCGAGATCTACTACTTACGCAACCATTAAAATGGACGTCAGCGGCGGAGGAAGCATATATAGATATTAGAGATGCACTGATATCACCCCAGGTATTTATGCCATACGACCCGCAATTACCATTACTATTAGCAGTGGATGCCAGTAAAACGGGTCTAGGGGCAGTCCTCGCGCATTGGTTGCCTAATAAGTCCGAACGGTCAATTGCATATGCAAGCCGCACACTTTCACCTACAGAACAGCGCTATCCGCAGATAGACAAAGAGGCACTTGCCATAGTATGGGCCATTAAAAAGTTCTTCCATTACGTCTACGCACGTCACTTTACATTGGTAACAGACCACAAGCCGCTCACGCAGATTTTACATCCACAAAAATCCCTTCCTGTACTTTGCATTAGTCGAATGGCTAACTATTCAGACTACCTATCTCATTTTGATTTTGACATCAAATTCAAACCAAGGAAGGCCAACGCAAATGCAGATTATTGTTCTCAATTACCTCTACCTGCAACGGAGAATTTCGACAAGGGAGAAGAAGAATTACTACAACATGATAGTTTTGATCACTTCGTCATAAATCAAATCAAGCAATTACCGGTACGAGCGGAGCACATTGCAAGCGAGACACGCAAGGATCCACACTTGAATAAAATGATCCAGCTCCTAGAAAAAGGGCAATGCCTTGCCCAGTTTGGTTATAAGGCCCCAGAGACAAACTACACGCTCTCGGGAGATTGCCTGCTTTTAGAGCATCGTGTCGTTATACTTCCATGCCTGCGGCCAGCAATCCTGGCAGATCTTCATGCAGCTCATATCGGGATAGTAAAAATGAAAGGCTTGGCACGATCTCCTGTTTTTTGGCCAGGCATCGATGCAGAAATCGAAAGTACCGCTAAGGCGTGCACAGAATGTGGGAAGCATGCACATGCACCACCCAAGTATCGTGAGCATCATTGGGAGTATCCGAAAGGTCCTTGGGAAAGGATTCATATCGATTATGCAGGGCCAGTAGCGGACACGATGTTGCTTATCGTCGTGGACGCCTATAGCAAGTGGCTGGAAGTTAAGGTTACAAATTCCACCACATCAGCAGCAACGATTAGGTTGTTGGATGACTTGTTCACGGCTTATGGCGCTCCAGCAACTGTTGTGACAGACAATGGCATACAGTTCACCTCAGTGGAGTTCAAGGAATTCCTTCAAAGAAGTGGAGTCAAATATCACAAGTTAACGGCTCCGTACCATCCGGCTACTAATGGACAAGCTGAGCACTACGTGCAAACGGTGAAAGACACACTCAAAGCGATGGCTGCCACCAAGGAGTCATTGCAACGAGATCTTAATGAGTTTCTACGCCAGTACCGCAAGGTGCCACACGCGACCACCAACCAATCACCGGCAGTACTATTCCTAGGGCGAAATCTCCGCACGAGACTGGACCTAGTGCGACTTCATGTGAAAGAGGCCACTGAACAAGCAGATTCTCGGTTCCGACCTTTCGAATCTTTGAACCTTCTCAAACCGTTTATTTCATTTCAGGTAACCCTCGCATGGATCGTTGGTTGCCTGGTGTAATAGTTACTCGTGTGAGAGACCTCCACTACGAGATTCAGTATGCTGGACAACGATTTAAAAGACATGTAGATCAAATTTGCAGTCGCCAGATGGATCAAAAGACTGGCGAACACCTCGAGCCGACTCAACCTTCAGGCCCGAGCAGAGAAGCGACACACCAACCTCGACGCACTCGCTATTACGGAGAAATCGGAAAAACAGTGGGACGCCGGTGAACAATCGGATCCACGACATCTCCTCCAAGCGGCCCATCAGAGCAGGCTCACCCGCTTGTGACCATAGCAGCACCAACGCCACGCCGCTCCCAGCGACAACGCCGACCACCCGATAGATTTGAGCCATCATAAGAGGAAAGAACCCAATTGTCGTTCCTCTCGGTTTCACACTCCACCTGCGGTCGTGACTCTTCTCGTAGTGAGGGAGGAAATGTAGTATATGAAACTCCCGCTCGCGGTAACTGAGGATCAACTCTAGCGACGGGCATGTGTTTCCCCTCCCTGCTAGAGCGTTACGCGCGGTTATTATTCTGTAAATGGCTGCGAGACAGAAACCGCGTGTATCAGCATGCTACCATAAAGCTCAAATAAACTTAAAGACTGTGTGTGCATCATTTATACCAAATAGAAGATACGGCATACATGAATATGAAAAAAAGAACCGAATATGTACGCGGATATAAAAGAGGAATATAAAAAAGGAAAGAATACAGAATCTATATGATTATATATTCTTGGAAGAAAATATTATATTGATATTATATTGATGAAGAACGAAAATGTTTTCTTGGGTAAAATAATTTATATTATATATTTTACATTATATTTATTAAATGCTACATATGCATATTATGAGAGACGATTATCATTTTCTCCAAAAGCTCTGTTACATTTTGCACATGTACTTATATAGCAACTTGTTTTCTGCACCATAGCAATTAATAACATTAAAATATATATTGCAGCTTAAGCAATTCATATATGTAAGCTGCTGAAAAAGTTTCTGTAAACGATATAAAAAAACAACATGCAAATAATTGCATTTTTACCGAATTTTACATTTTTTTTTCATATCGTTTGCAGAAACTTTTCCAGTAGCCTACGTATGCTCCGATGCACATAAAATTCTCAATTAACTTTACAAATGGAATTTTTTACATCATATAATGCATGATAAATGTTCAATGGATTCTGCTTTTAATGTATAAAATTCTATTTTTGATGCATAAAATGAGAATTATATGATGTGACAAGAAACACGAAAAACGTTTTTATTTTTAACAGAAATAAATAATTTAAATATTTTTAATAACTTATTTTAAAACAATACTTTAAATATATGTATATGTTGGGTACCTCGGCCCTTCCGCCGAGGGATGTCGGGACGTGCTACATGCCGCGTTAGCTAGTCAGTCAGCTAATCAGTCAGTTAGTCTTGTTCGCCGGTTGGCTTGCATAGCACATGTATCATTCGGCACGTGGAATCTTATCATTAAATACCTTTGTTAGCATTAAACTTCGAGTTGTGTATTTGCGCTATCCGTCTCCTTCTCACGTCCGGTCTCAACAACTGGCGCTGCGGAGTTTTTCCGACCTCTTAAGTATCTGGGAGAACAATCAAAGTATCCAAGGATGCCGGACACAGACGGACGGATCGAAGCTCTCACGGCCGCCATTAACAGCCTTCTCCAGCTCCAAATCGCACAGAATAAAGGCAACCGAGAAGCGTCATCGTCTGACAATCCTCTTTCTCTCACGGAGACTTACAATCATCTAAGTGCTCGCGTAGAGAAATATCAGTACGGCTTCGGCGACGAAATAAAGCCTTTCTCAAAATGGCTGCTGCGTTACGAGTACACGTTGGTTACAGAAGCGGCATGCCTGCCACCTCAGATGCAAACACGTCTGGTTCTCGACAAGCTCGGTCGAAACGGACAAAACGGAGTTCGACAGGTTAGTGGATCACGTCGCGCCTACGAATCCGACGAGTATGCCTCAAGTCGACCTCATTAATACGCTCAAAGAACTTTTTCGCGATAAAGTTCCCATCACTCGTCGTCGTATAGAAATCCTAAATTACCGTTACGACAAAGCAACTCCGATTATGGAACATCTCGACCGCATTAATCGCCATGCGGCCGACTTTGATCGATCAAAATTAACGGACGATAGCCTCCGTATCCTTTTACTGTTGCAATCATTTTGCTACTCTAATGATAACGACGAGTTAAAAAAAATCGCTCTTCGAGTGATCGAAGAAAACCAAGATGCCTCTTTCAAGGACGTCGTCGCAGAACTCGAGGCACACTTAAATGTTTCTTCTGGCTTAAAAACGCTGGAAAATCCTACGAAATATCTTATTCAAAAAGTTTCTCTCTCCAAGAAGAAAAACGCCTCAACACGGAAATTAGATCCGAACGTTCGTAACAAATCTCTCGTCGCAAACGCAAAGTGTAACGGTTGTGGCGGTGCGCACGCGCGTATAAAGTGCACATTCCGTGACGCGATCTGCCATAAGTGCTCGATTAAGGGGCACATCGCGAAAGTCTGTCGCTCTAGTGCACAACAATCGAATAATATAGAACAATCAAATAATATCGCGAGTGCCGAACAATCGAATAGCCAAACTGCCGCTAAATCCACTAGCGTCAAAATCTACTCGCTCTCCGCGATTGGTAAGCGTCGACGGCAATATGTGACAGCGTTTGTGCTCGGTAACTCCGTGACTCTCCAATATGACACGGGGTCAGATATTACTATTATGGGTAAGAAAGATTGGATCCGAATCGGTTCTCCAAAACTCATTTCGAGCGACACCGTCGAACACGCCGGCGGTAATAAGCTTGACGTTATTGGTAGATTTTACTGTACAATTCATGCTCTTGACCGCACGGGCAATATTTACATTAACGTCGCATCGTGTGATAATGTAAATCTTTTCGGGCTTGACGCTATTGATAGCCTTAATTTGTGGTCCGTGCCGTTAGCAAAATTGCAACAAAGTACACAAAACGTCTGTGTATCATCAGTAGCTGAGAATGTATCTACCTCGACTACACTTCGCGTACAATCTACGCTCTCTCCAAGTGCGGTTAATCGCGAAGACGCGTCAGCTCACGACGCATATCTTGACAACGTCCTCCTTCGTTTTCCGAAAATTTTCGCACAAGAATTGGGAACGTGCCGTGATTTCAAAGCTAAATTCGATCTTGTAAGTGACGCTCGTTCGGTACAAAGGCAATGCCACCCGATACCTTTCGCCATGGAAGACTTACTCGCGGAGGAACTGTCGCGTCTTGTTTCGAACGGTATTCTAGAACGCGTAGAAACTTTGAACTGGTCATCACCGATCGTAATCGCGAAAAAAAGAGACGGAAAACTCCGCCTGTGTGTCGATTTTTCAACAGGAGTTAATAATGCGATTTTGGATAACAAACACCCGCTGCCTACGGTAGAGAACATTATGTCAAAACTGAATGGCAGTTGTTTTTTTAGTCTACTGGATCTCAGCGACGCTTTTTTCCAATTGAAAATCAACGAAGCTTATCGAGAGATTACTACGATTACAATACCGAAAGGACTTTTCAGATTCAAGCGTCTACCTTTCGGAATCAAAACTGCACCAGCTATCTTTCAACAGGCTATGGACCTCACACTCGCCAATCTTCCGGGAGTGTACGCATATTTGGATGACATTGTTGTACTAGGCTCTTCTCAACAGGAACACGATGCTCGCTTGCATGATACCCTACAACGCCTGCAAGATCGTGGATGGAGATTCAAAGCCGAGAAATGCCGTTTTGCCTTGAAAGAAATTAAATATCTAGGTTGGATCATAAACGCACACGGCATCTCAGCCGACCTAGAAGCCACGAGTGCAATTACTAACATGCCAAAACCTACCACCGTCTCAGAGGTGCAGAGCTTCTTAGGTATGGTGAACCACTATGGGAAATTTATCCCTCACCTACACCAGTTAAAACATTCGCTACAGGAACTTACTCGCAAAAATTGTCCTTGGACTTGGAATCAACCTCACGACTTGGCATTCGAACAAATCAAGAAAGTTATGCTAAGCCCTCTTTTACTGGAGCACTAGGATCCTTCGAAAACTCTGGTGGTTGCTGCGGACGCTTGTGCTACCGGTATTGGCGCCGTCCTCTTGCAACGTGATTCTAACGGCCATGAACGAGCTGTTTTCCATATGGCCCACAGTCTCACTGACGCCCAGCGGAATTACTCCCAGCTGGAAAAGGAAGCGCTCGCACTCGTCACTGCCGTCGAACGGTTCCACAAGTTTGTTTGGGGCAGAAAATTTATATTGCAAACCGACCACAAACCCCTCGTGGCATTACTTCAGACAGATAACTCTAAGGGACTCAAACCGACAACAGCAGCGCGACTCAAGCGTTGGGCAATACGTCTACTAGGCTATGACTTCAAGATTGAAAACATCCATACGCAAGATTTTGGCCAAGCGGACGCCCTATCTCGCTTAATCGATAACTTCCGTCATGATAATGCAGAAGAACTACAAGTAGCTCGCATCCAAGATGTCGAATCGGAACTTCTCCAAATAAAAAATTTGTCAGTCGACTTCTTCGATAAAGAACTTTGGGATAAACTCAAGCTAGCTTCCAAGGAGTGTCCCACGCTTCGCTCTGTTTTTCTAGCTATCAAACAAGGTTGGAAAACCAAAGTAAGTCCGGATGTGGAACCTTACAAGAAACGAGCGGAAGACTTAAGCATCGTCGACGACACGCTACTCCTCGGTGATAGAATTGTCATCCCTGAGAAACTCAGACCGTTAATCTTAGACATTCTTCACAAAGGTCACCCAGGGATTCGCAGAACCAAACAGCTCGCTCGAGAATACGTATACTGGCCGAAAATGGCAGTCGAAATTGAACGCCTTATTCACCAGTGCGATCCTTGCGCTGTGAATCAAAAACTTCCAGTAAAGGTACCACTAAGTCCATGGCCTACACCCACACGCCCCATGGAACGTGTACATTTAAATTACGCTGGCCCAATCGACGGGCAGTACCTTCTTATTTTCGTGGACGCCTTTTCTAAATTCATCGACGTCGCCATCACGCCTACAATTTCAGCTAATCGAACCGCTGACATTTGTCGAGATTTCTTTTGCAGGTACGGTCCTCCAGACATCCTGGTCACGGACCACGGAACTCAGTTCACCTCTGAAACCTTCGCAGCTCTCTGCAAAGACATGCAGATCTCCCATTTATTATCTCTAGTCAATCATCCACAGTCGAACGGTCAAGCCGAGAGGATGGTGGACACTATTAAAAGAGCAATCGCTAAAAATCCATCAGACTGGAAACAGCAACTGTATGACTTTCTTTACAGTTACCGCTACACGTCCTGCTCAACTGCATTCGAGAGTAAAGCTCCAGCTGATTTTTTCTTTGGACGTCGCATGAACTCCCCGTTTACCAAGTGGTTCCCGAGACAGAACACTCTAGTTACAGCTCCGGCGGAACCCTCACCTAAACAACAGGCCATGACGAGACAATTTTCGAAACATCATGGTACCCGACCACGTCACTTAACTGCCGGAGACCCAGTGGTGGTACTAATCCGCAAGGATAAAAGGGAACAAGGTACCATCATCGAGCCCATCTCAAAATACCAACTACACCGTACGTCTCGATGACGGCAGGATAATCGATCGTCATATCAATCACATCTGGAAAGGAGGGTCCCTCCCTTCTGAGCCCCCCAAGGATCAAGACGACGGTTGGATATTCTATCAACCGCCACAAGCTCCAGTGAGATTCAGAGTCGGATCACTCGTCAGTAGCACCTGCTATGGCTTCAGCTACAGCCGACCAAGGCCCGGGGCCTTCGGCAAATCAACCGGTAGGCCCGTCCGAGACCGAGTGGCCCCTAGAAGACTCGTCTTGAACCCATCAGCCAAAAGTTACGCTCAAGGGTGACTTTCTTGAGGAGGAACATGTTGGGTACCTCGGCCCTTCCGCCGAGGGATGTCGCGACGTGCCACATGCCGCGTTAGCTAGTCAGTCAATCAGTCTTGTTCGCTAACCGGCTTGCATAGCACATGTATCATTCGGCACGTGGAATCTTATCATTAAATACTTTTGTTAGCATTAAACCTCGAGTTGTGTATTTGCGCTATTTGTCTCCTCCTCACGTCCGGTCTCAACAGTATATTTAAAGGTAGTCTTTTATGCTGGATTACGCGCATCATTTTATGATACATATATATATATATATATATA
>NW_017277428.1:39883-41632 GCF_001594065.2 Cyphomyrmex costatus | reverse complement strand
TATGATACATATATATATATATATATATATATATATATATATATATATATGTGTATGTGTGCGATACGTTTATTATTAACCGCACACATTTAGATCAAAATTTATATATTTTTATTTTAGAATTTTCAGATTACTTACAAACGATATATTTGATATCATCTGATATTGCAGAAAACATTAATAATATTTTTTAACTCAGAATTTTATGTATTATTGGAAAATATGTAAATTTGTGTAGAAAATTCTCAGCATTATCATTTTCATATACATATGTATATTTATAAGTGTTAATATTATTCATTCAATAGAAAATATTTATTTAGAAATTATCTGCATTATTTAAAGCAATGTATTCATAGAGATACTTAACAAGATAAGTCAATAGGAAAAAAATTGTAATTATGATTTGTTATCAAGTCTTTATTTCATTTAAAGTACTTACCACTCCGATAAAATTTGAGTAACTATTATGTGCTATTTCTCGTTATTATTTCTTCCAATATTTTCAATCCTCCTAATTGTTTTCTATTAAAGATGTGAAATATCACATTATCCTAACAACTTCACGTTTTATTTAATGTGCTGATAACGTGTCGGAATGTGCTGTTTATCGTGAAAGTGACTTTATGAATCACATTTGAATATCTTCTTAGGACAGATACTTCGTTTCTTGTATAAGACAATTACTCCCCCCCCCCCCCCCCCACGCATCGTTCCGGCCATACCAACCGGCCGGACGCCGCTGCGTCGCCACGTGATGCAGCGATGAGGGCGCAAAGCGCCCGATAAAAAAATAAAGCATAATTCACAGGTATCGGTGGCAGTAATAACCGCCAAGCACCGCCGAACGAAGCCGAAACCGATCGGTTTCCGCAGACTCCTACTACTCAGAGCCTCGCGTACCGCGAATCTCGAGCGGCGGGAAAATTCGAGCCGAACCGAAACCGAACGAACGCGGTATTTTGCAGTATAAAAATACCGCGTTAGCAATAAACAGGGCATTCCGCCTCCGATCCTGATTCCAATATTTGTCCTAGCACTAGCTCTGATTCCTAGCATACTTCTAGTAGTCGAGAAAACGGATCGGAGAGTGCTCCGACTCGATCGGGAGTTCCCACTTCCCGGTAGACAAAACAGAGGTATCCGCAAGCACCGTACGGCGAAACCGAGAGGTAGAGAGTACTCTACCTATGCCGAGAGTTCTCGGCAGCCGTCCGGTGCAACTCGCGACTCAACCGACGCGCGACGCCCGGGAGCAGAGAGTGTTCTGCCTCCGCCGAGTATTCTCGGCCGTCGGCCAGAGCCGCAGCTCTATCTCGCTTCTTTGCGACCGACCAGTATCCGTCAGGGGGTGGAGAGTTCTCCACCACCACCGAGATTTCTTGGTCTCTGATCGTCGCCTGATTCCGTTGCGAATCCGCGATTAATTCATAGCTCGCGATTCACAATCGTTAGTTCGTCGTATAGGCGATACCCGAAATAGCCGGGTAACAGCTGATCAGCCGCGCTAGCCGAGACAGAGTAGAAAAAACGCGCAGCGGGTCTTCAAACGGCCCGTAACAACACCACGCCGAATAGCGCACACCGCGGTTACTCACTAACACGCGCACACTCTTATAATTTGTAATAAGCGTGCCGACTCGCTTACCCCGCGAACACGCCGACACGCATACGAAGACATACACACACACACACACACACACACACACACACACACACACACACACACACACACACACACACACACAC
>NW_017277428.1:33236-39720 GCF_001594065.2 Cyphomyrmex costatus | reverse complement strand
CACACACACACACACACACACACACACACACACACACACACACACACACACACACACACACACACACACACACACACACACACACACACACACACACACACACACACACACACACACACACACACACACACACACACACACGTACAACTGTATCATTCGCTTCTCGCGTTCCAGTGAAGCCATCGCATTGTACACTGTTTCTTTCGCATATCTTACATCTGTAAATAGACTGTCTATACAAGACGAATGAAGCTGACTTTCTTTATATTAACCCGTCTGAGATTTTTGTTTGCTTGGCGCTCTCCCCCGATCAAACCTCTTTCGAATCCTAGGACGCGTAATCCGACGAGCTGCATCCGCGCAAGTCGACAGTTAGGTCGTTACACGTCTATTAAGCTGACAGAGTCACTTTAGCACAATCGAATGAAACCTACACAGAAATTTAGGGTAAACATACCGATGAGGGGAGCCAGCTCCGTAGTCTTGATCTTGACATATGTTATCATGACCCTGAGTAATCTCCAACAGGTTTTAGTCATCGCTCGTTCTTCGTTAAAAAAATATTAACAAATATATTGGTTCCGGAAACTTCCTTCTGAAATCTAGTGGTGCTTGTATTCCCAAGGCTTATGCTCTGCCTAAGATTCACAAATTAAATCATCCCTTTTTATTTCATCCATTAACACAGTTTTGTATCCATTAGCCAAGGTTCTTATGAGGATTATATCATCGAGTATTCCAAAAGTAGAGGATTCATTAACAATAGTTTCGAATTACATGATAAATTGTTGGGTATGATGGTGGAAGAGTCAGATGTACTGTTTTCCTTAGATGTAGTTTCTCTTTTTACTAATGTTTCTTGTGAACTTGCATTGAAAGATATTGAGAAAAGATGGGAATTAATTGAGAAATCCACCACTATCCCTAAGGATGAATTTTTAAATGCTATAAATTTTATTTTAACATCAAATTATTTCACTTTCAATGATGTGGTTTATAGACAAGTTTTTGGTACACCGATGGGTTCCCCTTTGTCTCCGATTTTAGCGGACATAGTGATGCAGGATTTGGAGGAGAGTGTGGGGGGTTTATTGAGTATGTCCATGTATTACAGATATGTTGACGATATTTTGATTATGGCTAAAAGAGAAGAAGTTGAGAAGATTTTTGAGGTCTTTAATAGCTATCATGACCCATTGAAGTTTACTATGGATTATGAAAGTGATAGAAGTATCAATTTTTTGGACTTATCTTTGAATGTAGTGGATAATAAATTGATTTTAGATTGGTTTCACAAAAAGACATTTTCAGGTTGTTATCTTTCTTATTATTCGAACCATCCAAAATGCATTAAGAGAGGAATAGTTTATGGATTGGTAGATAGAGCAATTCTTTTGTCCCATCCTTCTTTTTTCTACAAAAACATTTGTTTATGCGTTGAAATGTTGATTAACCCTTTAATAATAGTTATCCGTTAGATTACATATTTAATATTATTAATAGTAGGATGAAATGCTTGATAGAAAGATGCAAGGTTGAATTCTCTCTTAATAAAAACAAAAATATCAGATTAGAAATTAATAAAGAAAAAAATCATTTAGTGGTTCCCTTTATTGAGGGCATTTCTGAAAAAGTGATGGATGTTATTGATGTCTCTAATACTTTTATCAAAGTAAGCCTATCGGCCATAGTACCTTAAATAGATTGGATAAATTCATTAAGGTTCAGAAAGATATTACCAACAAGTTTTGCAAAAACCATGTGGTTTATAAAATTAAATGCAGAGATTGTGAGTCCACTTATGTGGGCCAGACAAAAAGACAGTTGCAAACTAGAATTAAAGAACACAGAAATAACATAAGATTGGATTCGTCTAAACACTCAATAATCTCTCAACATATTATTGATTATGGTCATAATTTTGATTGGGAAAATGTTGATATTATGGATGTTGAACACAATTACAAAAAAAGATTGATTTCAGAGATGTTACACATTAAAGAACAACCAAAAGGGTTGAATTATATGAGAAATACTGAGCTGTTGAGTGAATCTTATACTTCTATTTTAAATGAGATTTCGACACGGAAATATTCAAAATTGTAAGATATTGTTAACCAATTACAACCTTATTTTCTCGTGTAGAAAAATTGTTATTCCCAATGAGATTGTGATTATTTCCGTTATCGTCATCCAGTTATATTATTGTTTGTAATTGAGTTTGTCGGTTGACTTTCATTTATTTCTGTTCGTTCATTACATTGTTGTCATGAGATACTTCAACATGTTATATGACGTTGTTCTTCTTCTTTTTAATTTGAAAGCTTTTTAAGGAATGGACAATGTAAGTTTTTTTTGTTTTACTTTGCATTAATAGCTTATTAAGATTTATGATGACTTAATTTTGGTATTTATGATTGTATCTAGATTTGTTTGACATATTTGAATTTCTCGCTTCTAAACGATCAAATTCTAATTTTGGATTATGACTAAATTGATTGATGAGACTGTATGGGATTGAAAAGAAGAAGGACACCACAAAAGAAGGTTATTCCTGGTTCATAATTTAATTGTTACCGAAATTTATGGTTCCATCTAATTAACTACTGAATAAATTTATTGTATTTCACTGATAAAGGCTCTGTGTAGCCGAAACGTTTGAATATTCATGTATGATGTCTTATGTAAGATTATATTAAAACTAAATTTTATAATTTTTTTTATTTTTTAAGATCTAATTGACGTCTTATGTAAGTTTATATTAAGATTAAATTTTATAATTCTTTAATTTTTAAGATCTAATTGTTGCTCGTAAGGGTCGTTCACTTATTATTGTTTTTAAAATTGTTCGAGCGTGATATTATTATTATTGTTAACAAAAAAAGTTTCAAAAAATAACATTCCTTTTCTATAATACAAAACAAAAACTCTCTGCTTTGCAATGGATTTTGTGCTTTAAAAACAAATTTTATTTGAAAATGTTACTTTTTCATATAATTTTTGTTAGGTGTACAATTGGTAAAACTACAGAAAAGGGGAGCTACCCCCTATGACTTTGACCTTGGCATATGTTGTCAAGGTCATGACCCTGAGTAACCTCTCGCAGGTTTAGGTGGCGGTCGCTGTCCGTTAAAAAGTTACAACGAAAAAAAGTTACAAAATTAACGTATCATTTCTGGAAAATTATACATATTAACGTATCATTTCTGCCATATATGTATGTATTATAAAAAGTACTATTTTACATCTCCTCCTGTTTAGAAACGTTAAATTTTTCACGCGAAATAACTCTCACCTCCCCCAACCCCCTGCAAAGGGGCACACGACTTCTATAATTACACTGTTGGGGGAGACCTCTACCGACGGGGTGGATGCGGGAAGGGGGGCCGAAGGCCACCCCTTTGTACCCCCTTGCACCCCCGTGTGCGTGCGTGCGTGTGTGCGTGCGTGCGTGTTCCATTTGATATATAACGATTATGAGTCTATTACTTGATGTTTTACACACACACACACACACACACGGAGGGGTGCAAGGAGGGCCTTTGCCCCCCCTCCTCCCTCACCCACCCCGTCGGCAGAGGTCTCCCCCAACAGTACAATCAGAGCAACAGTACAATCATAGAAGTCATGCCCCTTTGCAGGGAGTTGGGGGAGGTGAGAGTTACTTCGTGTGGAAAGTTTAACGTTTCTGAACAGGGAAATGTGTAGAATAGTACTTAATATCATACATGTACAGCAGAAATAATATCATACATGTATAACAATTACAATAGTAATTAATATCATACATGTATAGCAGAAATAGTACGTTAACTTTGAAACTTTTTTTGTTAATAACTTTTTAATGGACCGTCATCTAAAACCTGCGGAAGGTTACTCTGGGTCATGACCTTGACAACATATACCAAGGTCACGGTCATCGAGGTACTTTCTGTAGTTTTACTGTATAATTATATTATCCCATATAGATTTTTCAATTTTACATAAATATTTTATTCAAAATATTTCATTCAACTTTATTATTAATGGGATACATTTCACTCATTGTTGCGGAGTGCGCTGATAATAAATTTTGATTCGGGAATGGAGGGGTAGAGGGGGTTGACTGTTAATGTCTTTCAGTTGGCATGAAGTCACTTTATTTGACACTACACAGATAATTAAATATCACTCGTAACAATTGAGCACACTTGACGAACGGTGGACAAAAGCAACGGGAACGTACGGAAATCTTGCCCTTGATCAAACGTGCTGCGCGCGAGCGCGACGGAAATCTTGGGCGGAACTGTACTGTAGTTCCGTACGCGACGGAAATCTCGCGACGATGCTAACGAAATATCGCAGCGATCAAGGTCCGAACGCAGATACGCGATACACCGTTCGCTACATCAAGAATTTGGAGAGTCTCCGGAAAATCTCAATGTCGAAGCGCGTGATGACACGTGCGGTAACACAGGCAGACGAAAATGTGCGTGTATCTCATTAAATTAACGAAATGAACGGAAAATATCGCGGGCACGATATTAGACCATTTTTGCCGATGACCGGCGAAAAGAAATCACTTTCGAAGCTCGACGGATTACTTTAACAACGCGGAACACGAATTTTCGGTAACTCGAATGCGTGTTAATACTCCAAGAGCCGGAAGAAGAAAGTGTAAGGAAGTATGATATTAGCGACTCAATTAGGCAGAAACAGGGGTGCGCGAGAGATCAAAATCGATATACAGCGCATTCGAGTTGACGAAAGAGGATCGCGAATGGTATTTACCCTTGGGCTGACAAGGATCGACAACGCGGATGCTTCGTTCGCAAGGAAAGTTGTGATTCGCGAACTCACCGACTGACACGTCTCATTATGTCCGATCACGCGACATTTAACGTTTCACGGAGACTCTCAAGCATATTAGACGGTTCCGGAACACTCATAATATCAAAAAATACTTTAATTCTTCTTTCGAATGAATACATTTTTTTAAATAAAAATTCAGCAAGTTAATGTTTATAATGTTTTTCGCTTATTCCGTAACGAGGAATTGCACTACGCATATCACGCCACATCTTTTCAACATTTTGCGTGTGACATCCACTTACAGGATTAACAAAATTTTTTGAATGGTTTACAGTAGCATGAATATAATTATGCTGACTTAATGAAGAATATCCACGCCAATAATCACTGTATATGGTTGTTTCAGGCATTATATGACGACGTATTTCTTGTATCAACGTACATTCAGTTCGATCTTTTACGGGAACTATGAAAATACGACCACTATTGCGTTCATACCCCGCAAAAACACACTGTCCTCGTACAATAGGACCTCGATTATATTTGCATTTTCCAATTTTAGCCTCATCGACTTCTACTATTTTTCCTGATCCGCCCAAAACTATATATTTTTCCAACCATTGTGCCTGTAATAGGATGTCGATTAATCCCTAGATAATATTCAATGCGTTCCTAAACCTCGTACTAGTAAATAATATAGGTACACCAATCCAGATGATGCATCGGGGAGTGATAGGTGAGGTTAGATGGATCTTATCTTGGCGGTAGCATTGTTGTTGGCGCCTGTTGTTTATAGTCGTAAGAGTGATTGTATAATTGAAAAATAAAGTAATTTTGATACAAAACACAACACTTATTACATGGTGTCAGAAGTGGAATACAATACTCTCAAACATGGATTTACGCTTGCCACAACCACTCGAATGCACGAACCTAATCAAAGAGTGGTCAGGATGGAAACAAACATTTTTAATATATCTAATAGTCAACAACAAAACTAGTGGAAGCGAACAAAATAGAATTGCCACTTTCCAATGGCTAATTGGCCCACAAGGGGTTGAAATATTCAACACTCTATTTTCTAATAATAGAACCTGCGAAAGCATGTTTGGCTTAGCTACAACTACAAATCAGACAGCGGAAGCATCATCAACCAGCAGTGTTACTCAGCAAGAAGTAAATATAACTATTTATGATAAGGCTCAATAAGTATTCAACTAATAATATATTGAAATAAGGGCAATGAGCCAATTTTCATTAAAATCTTTAAAATCAATCTAATATATTGCGAAGACTATCACGTAATGTTGGCGTTTCGTCCCGGCTTCCACTACTGGACTCATCAGTAAGGTATTGTAATGGAAGCCTACCTTAGACGCCTGTTTTAGTTATTAAATCGAGATTCTATATATACAGAAATAAGCGTATCAAAGCACTTACGAGAATCTTATATCTATAGACCTCTGATGGCGGGTCGACGTAGTAATATTCTTCGCAATATATTCTTCACAGTAATATATATATATATATGTGTGTATCCTTCCCACCCCCCCAACGCCCCATTTGCGCGCCGAACAATTGTCGGTCTTTAAACGCAATTCTATCTGAAAATACTAATATACACTGAAAATGACCCGATCGGAGTCGACACGTTTGGTCTTCCCGTTAATAATTCCAACCGCGAACATACTCC
>NW_017277428.1:13669-30549 GCF_001594065.2 Cyphomyrmex costatus | reverse complement strand
TATTGGGACGACCGTCAATGTTGCATTCGATGTGCTTTGGGAGCTCAGTAGGAGTATGTTCGCGGTTGGAATTATTAACGGGAAGACCAAACGTGTCGACTCCGATCGGGTCATTTTCAGTGTATATTAGTATTTTCAGATAGAATTGCGTTTAAAGACCGACAATTGTTCGGCGCGCAAATGGGGCGTTGGGGGGGTGGGAAGGATACACACATATATATATATATATTACTGTGAAGAATATATTGCGAAGAATATTACTACGTCGACCCGCCATCAGAGGTCTATAGATATAAGATTCTCGTAAGTGCTTTGATACGCTTATTTCTGTATATATAGAATCTCGATTTAATAACTAAAACAGGCGTCTAAGGTAGGCTTCCATTACAATACCTTACTGATGAGTCCAGTAGTGGAAGCCGGGACGAAACGCCAACATTACGTGATAGTCTTCGCAATATATTAGATTGATTTTAAAGATTTTAATGAAAATTGGCTCATTGCCCTTATTTCAATATATTATTAGTTAAATATAACTAATCAACGTACATTAAACGATGTCATCAAAGCCTTTGATGATGATGAATACTGCTTACAACAAAAAAACATCACAATGGAAGCATTCAAATTTAATATGATTATACACAAAGAAAAACAATCGTTTAGTACGTTTGAAACGGAGCTTCGCACTCAATCGCAATATTGTGAATTTGAATGCACTAATTGTCATACATCATACGCTAATCGCATGTTACGTGATCGTATCATCATCAGTGTGCAAGATAAGAAATTACAACTAAAATTGTTGGATGGTAAGGATGAATCCTTATCGAAAATCATAAAAACTTGCAAAGCTTTCGAAGCTGCGACTGCCCACAAGCAATTACTTGACCGTAAACAAGGGAACTCAACAGAAGTCAAATCCGTGGAGCAACTCAATGAAAAATCATCAGACGTCGCTACAGTTAAGCGTATTAATAGCTGCTGGAATTGTGGTCAACCTTATAATGGAAAACATCGTCGTTATTGCCCAGTACTCAATGTCACCTGTAATAAGTGTGGAAAAATAGGACACTTCCACAAATTCTACAAGAGTTAGAAAAAAGAAGTCAACTCTGAACAACCTACAAGCGCCAAAGCAGAAACAATGGCAGGTCAGAGGTCATTAGAAAAATCTGTTAAAAGTATCAACTGGTATGAGCTAGGTAACAGTAATTTTAAAGTAGCCTCAAACAAACAAGAAAGCAATGCGTATAGTGTAAGTACCTCTCTCAAAAATAAATATTATAATTATAGAGTAAATTCTAATTCCGGTGGAGATCAAATCAGATGAATGAAAACGTTACGTATACAAAATCGAAATGTTCAATTCAAACTGGATACAGGATCAGATGTTAACTGCATTCCAATCGGTCTTATTAACGAGTTAAACATACCAATTAATATGCATAGAAATGTTATTGTAACAAACTGTAATTCAAATAAAATAAAAGTTTATGGCGAGGCCACAATCGAATGTTTTGACTCTGAGCGTAAGTTAAGTTATGAAGCGTCATTCATAATCGTTAGTGATCAATGCGAACTATTATTAGGCTTAGAATTTTGTATTTCGTTTAATTTAATTCAATGACTTCATACTATCGAAATACAACACAATCTTCCTACTACCGTTGAGGTACTCATCAACGAAAATAAAGATCTGTTGAGGGTTTAGGTAAATTTCCAGGAACTTCATCAATTATATTGAGAGACGATGCGACCCCCACACTGCACTATAAAAAGCGAATCTCACTGAGCTTAGTTAAACGATTAAAAACTCAATTATCGTCAATGATGAAACAAGGTATCATTAGCACAGTAGACTATCCTACGGATTGGGTAAATAACATGCAGTTAGTAGAAACACCTGATGGTTCATTACGCATTTGTCTTGACCCGAAGGCACTTAATGCATGTATTAAGCGGGAGCATTTTTTAATACCAACAACTGAAGACATTATTGGCCAACTATCTGGTAAATCTATTTTCACTATACTTGATCTAAGTAATGGTTTCTGGCAGCTGGAGCTTGATCGTAAAAGTTCTGACCTAACCACTTTTATGACGCCTTTTGGGCGTTATCGTTGGAATCGTGTTTCTTTTGGAATCAGTAGTGCACCAGAAATGTTTCAGAGGAAAATGGTTCAGATTTTCGGGGATATACCAGGTGTTCAAATCTATTTTGATGATTTAGCCATCACAGGATTATGTCTGGCTGAGCATGATCGCGCACTAACTACTGTTCTGGACGGAGCTCGCAAAAATGGCTTCAAATTTAATCCAAAAAACATTCAATATCGTCAAACGGATGTCAAATTCATGGGCTATCACATAATCAATGGTCATATTTCTCCTGATACGAAACACTTAGATGCCATCCTTAAAATGCCTCGACCATCAAGTAAACCTGAAGTTATGCGATTAGGATTGTAACTACCTAATTTTTATACTCGGACTAGCTCGTCGGGAATGCGTGTCGTATAAAAAAGGTTCGGCGGGAGGAGTATTCGCGTCGGAGCGGTGCGGCGGAAAAATATGTGAAGCTTCGGAAATCGCAAAAGAAAGGAACTAATACGAAAGTAATAATTGGACGACAAACATAGTTTATTACAACAAAGAGACAATGAAAATATAATAATAAAAAAAAATATATAACATATAGAAATATAATTACAGCGAACGGACGCGACTTACGGCGATACAAACGAAGAAATAAGCGAGCACGGATAACAGAAAATATATATATACAATCGAAGAAAAAAACGGACGCGGACAATGCAACGAAACTAAATCTAAACGGCGCGGGATATTTACAGACGGTCGCGAGTTTTCTCGACGGCGGTTCGCAACGCGGCGGAACGCGGGTATACGCCAGCAAGCGTGATTTCGCGGCGCTATGCGTAAATCGAAAGCACTAATCGGAAGGGAAGTGGAGCTGGTACTTGACGGCCGGGAACGCCCGACAGAGGCAGAGGGAGCGCCCTACCCCTTTTCTAATGCCAAGTACCAGGACGGGAATTTCGGGATGCGGAAAAGAAGGTGCGGAAGGTGGGATTGATTATTGGTAACGGTTGTCCGGCGGCCGGGAACGCCCGGCAGAGGCAGGGTACGCCTAGAGATCCTATATGGAGAGATGGGCCAATGTCCGGCATGATGTTGTGAAACCGGAAATCACATGATCTTGGAAATGCGCGCTAATATATCAACGCCAATTTCGAAACATCACGTAACACTACTTGTTTATTATAACTTTGTTAACTCAAAGTTGTAATGAATAATTATTAGAGAAAGTTTATTTTTCGTAAATATAGAATTGTGGATAAAACAGACAAAATAGACAAAAACGTGCAAAACGTATTAAATTCGAATAAAAAAGTTGCTTTCCATTTACACACAGTGATACGAAATCTGAAGTGATATGAATATTTTATATTTAAACAATGACTTTACTACTTATTTATTTGGTGAAAACTTATCGCATAATAACACAGATTTCTAACCTCATATTTAATGTGAGTTAACAAGATTTAATAAATCATACGATCTCGAGTTTGTGCAGATTGTTGGCAAAAAGTCAATTGCCAGAATGAAAAAAAAAAACAATTTTAGGTTAATTTACATATAAAATGTATGTATGTATTTATAAATGAATTTTTATATATATTTATATATATATATTTTTTCCAAAAGTTCTAGTGATACATTTTTGATGATTTTAAACTTACTTACTGTAAAAGAGACTCGTCTAAGTTAATTTTTGTCTCTGACAATACTTCTTATAATCATAAGCAGACGACGCTCCTCTCACTCTCACATTCGCTTCTTTCACTCTCACATCCGGTTTCACAACATCGTGGCAGAGCCAATCACGGATCAGTCGGCATTGGCCCATCTCTCCATATAGGATCTTTAGGTACGCCCTACCCCTCAGGTTCGTCGGACGAGCGAGTAACTGGAGCGGTATCGGAGCGTGAGCTAGGATCTGGTGAGCGGATGTGATAGCAGGAGAACGGCGGAGACAAAAGTGCCCCGCGCAGCTCGACATCGCGGTATCTTATACTAGACCGCCAGTCTCGCTCGTAATACTTCGGTCGGTCGCGGTATTTTCCGTCGATCGGCTTCTCGTGGGAGAAGATTTCCGATCGGCGGTCCCCGACGACGGTCGGCACTTTCCGGCGAGACTGGCGGTTCTAACGGCGGCTGCTGTACCTGCGAATTATTTTTGGATTTATTTAAAATATAATCGGGCGCACCGCGCCCTCATCGTCGCTAATGACCACTGGTCACTGCGACGGCAACAGGCTAGATGTTTGTGCCGGGTACGATGCCCATTTTAGGGGGCATCGTTACAGGATTATTTAAGTATCTGTCCCGCTTCATTCTAAATTTGTCGCAAAGATCAGCCAAATTACGTGCACTAACTAAAAACATTAGTCAATGGTCATGGTGTGACGATCATGAAAAAGAGTTACAGGATCTTTTACGATCCATTACAACAAAGCCAGTGCTTCGAATATATGACCCAAAAGAACCTGTGGTCATACAAACTGACAGTTCGAAAGATGGATTAGGAAGCGTTCTGTTACAAGGGGGCCAATCTGTGGCATATGCCTCACGTAGTCACACCACCAGTGAACAAAAATGGGCCCAAATTGAAAAAGAAACGCTGGCAATAGTCTTTGCATACGAACGTTTTCATCACTTTCTTTATGGTAGAGAGTTTGTTGTTCAATCAGATCACAAGCCGCTTGAAACACTTATAAAGCGACATTAATGATGTAACTCCCAGATTGCAACACATGTTCCTACATTTACTTAAATACACAGGACTAACGATCACATATGTTCCTGGTGAGGAGATGTGTGTTGCGGATTGCTTGTCACGCGCAGTTATAGAAGTTGCGGACGCAGATACGTTAGATTTATCCGGAATCATTCATGCTGTTGTCCATCGAATATGCCTTTCCGAAGAAAACTACAAGTTCTACAAGAGCACATTAAATGCGGATAAACGATACCTAAAGGTGGTAGGATATGTCGTTAATGGTTGGCCACCGTATCATAAACTTAATGAACTCTCAAACATTTCATCATTGATTTAAGGATTAATTACATTTTGAAAAGAGTCTTCTATTTAAAGAACATCGATTAGTCATACCTACAGAACTATAGTCAAAAATATGCAAATGGGTGCATGCCCCTCATCTTGGGATTGAGAAGACTTTGGCTAGAGCAAGAGAACACTTTTTTTTGGCCTGATATGACCAATGACATCAAAGAAATGATCCAGAAATGTACTGTATGTGAACAGTTTACACGAAATAATCAGAAGGAATCACTCAAACAAGACAGTCAGCCCGAATACCCTTTCCATCGTGTTGCTATTGATTTGTACGAATATGCAGGCGTTAATTTCATAGCACTTATAGATGCTTATTTGGGATTTATTTGTTCTGAACAAGTTAAAAGCAAAGCTTCTCATCACATCATAAATTGTCTTCACGGAATATTCTATCGTTATTGATATCCATCGGAAATCAGGTGTGATAATAATCCATTTAACTCGCTAGAATTTGAAAAGTTTGCTAACGATACAAATATTGTGTTTAAATACTCGAGCCCTCGTTATCCCTAAGCAATGGATTAGCCGAAAAAGGGGTGGCCATAACAAAGAATATTCTTTAACGCTGTTATGAATCCAATGAAATTGAACTTTATCAATACCGACTGCTCGAGTATAACATAATACCCGTAGCTAGCATACAATTGTCGCCGGCACAATTATTCTTTGGTCGACGCATTAAAACTCGATTACCTACCAATAGTGAAATGTTAAGGAAAAATCAAGTGGATGAAGCTATTGTAAGAGATCGATTGGAATGCAATCGTGAAAATCAGAAATATTCCTATAATAAACACGCTGTAACAACCTGATTTTATGCGCGGTCTAACTTGTAAGTACGGATCGCAGAAAAAGGTTCGGCAGGAGGAGATATTCGCTTCGAATCGGTGGCACAAAGAGTAGAGTATAATATAAAATAAAATAAAATAAAAGTTGAGCACAACGAACACGTTTTATTACAATAGTAAAATAGAAAATAAGTACAACGAGAAGAAGATATAAGGACGAAATATACAAGAAAAATATATAATATGCAACGAAATATAAATGTGGCGGACGCGGACAATTATACATGTAACGGAGCTTAATCTAGGCGCGAAGTATATATAAACGAAGTCGCGAGGTGTTAGTAGTTGTCAGGTCGAGCGAAATCGGCCGGCGGTCAGAGGTGTTTACTACGGATTGTACAAATCCGTACAGTACGACTAGGCGGTCCTACTGACGTCGCTAGTTTCTTCGGCGATTCGCTGATTCGCGGTGATGCCGGCGAGGGCCGTGCGAGGCGGTGATTTACAACGCGGTGAAACGCGGATATACGCCAGCAAATAGAATCTCGCGGCACTCGAAAAATTCGCGTAATTCGAAAAATGGCTGAAGTAAGGAAATGGATCCGATATTCAGCGGCCGAAAACACCCTACAGAGGAAGAGAGCGCCCTACCCCCTTTCGAATGCTGAGTATCGGGAAGGAAAATTCGAAATAAGGAAAAAGAATAAGCGGACGATCGTGGAAGTAGTTACAGCGGTTGTCCGGCGGCCGAGAACGCCTGACAGAGGCAGAGTACGCCCTACTCCCTAGGTTCGTCGGAACGAGCGAGTCGCGGAAACGGTTTTCGGAGCACTGAAGTGTATTCTAGGAGCTGGTGCAGGGATGCCAATTCGGAGCCGGTTTACGCCATCGGGACTAGCGCTATTGGTCGGCGGCCTGGCACAACAGGCAGCACTCACACAAGCACAAGCTCGTGTACGTGTAACTTGATAGCAGAAGCGTGACGACTATTGCTCTGTCTTGTCGCCTAAGTACTCTCCTTGTTCCCCTTCGGCGCGCTGAAAGCGAGCGAGACAGCGAGCTAGAATCTGAGAGAGAGAGAGAGAGATTGATTGATTGAATAGTATTTATTATTGTCCTGGTTATCATAGAGCCGTGGACACAGTAAAGAGACATCCTGTTCTTACACATTTCCGAACTGGATGTAGAAAGGTACAGAAAAGTAGTAACCTACTCACTTTGAAGAGGTGGTGAGTTGTGATAATTTTATAAAGACGCTTAGATATAAAATAAGTTGTAAGGTATAAGAAAGAACATTAATACTAATAATAATAGATAAGCAACACTACGTAAGTTAAGAAAAGACATCGCAATAAATACAGAGTATCATGTAGCACGCTTGTAAGAAAGAACGTTTGATACATATAAAAGTAAACTAACTAAACTGAGTAAACTAAGAAAAGACATCGCAATAAGTACGTTTGTAAGAAAGATCATTTGATACATATAAAAGTAAACTAACTAAACTGAGTAAACTAAAAAAAGACATCGCAATAAATACAGAGTATCACACAGCACGCTCAGTATGAACATGATAATCAGCTCTAGTAACTATGGCTATCCTATACGTTTAGTAGCAAAAAGATAATCGAAAAGATTAGCACGGAAAGTCCCAGGAGAAGTGAGGGCTCGCAGGCGAAGCGGTAAAGAGTTCCAGAATTGGACGGCCTGAATCCAGAATGAGCGTGCGAAGATGTTTATACGAGGAAAAGGAAGCATGAATTGAGAAGAGCACAGGCGGGATGAACGACGAAGGGAATTATCAATAGGGATGAATCTGGATGAGAGGTAGAATGGCTGAGATGTGGTAATAATTTGGTACGCTAGATTGCCAAGAAAATATTGTCTCCTCAATGCAATAGACAACCAATTAGCCTTCGTTCGGTATGTCTCAAGCCGATCATCACGCCGTAGATGATAGATATACCTCAGAGCAATGTTCTGCAGGCGCTGCAACTTTGTATTAAGATATCCTGAGAGGTCCGCGATGATCAATGATGCATAGTCAAAGTGTGGAATAACTAGAGCATTTACGAGGGCAAGCTTGATGGATGAGGGTAGGAATGAACCACGGAATTTTAACCTATAAAGGGCATTATGAACCTTTGATGAAATGGTGTTGACATGACGGTTCCATGAAAGATCAGAAGTGATTATAACACCGAGATCCTTCACTTCGCTCGAGAACGGTATTACATCGTTCCCGACGACAATTTGTGGAAGTAATAGGTTATTGACGGAAACTAGATTTTGCGCAGATCCAAGGATGATGGCTTTGGTTTTACGCGTATTAAGAGTTAGCCCATATTCATGAGACCATTTAACCAGCTCATTAATATCACTGTTTATAGAATGTATGGTTTCCCTAATGCGGCTTATTGGTGTTGACATATAAAATTGGGTGTCATCGGCGAAAATAATTGCAGTATCGCGACAATATCGGAGCCTAGAGAAGAGGGTATTAATGACTATTATGAAAAGAATGGGTCCTAAGCTAGTGCCCTGCGGGACACCAGAAGTAGTGTATTCGGGATCGGATGACTGACCATCAAGTCCGATGATAGTTTGGGACCGCCCAGATAGAAAAGAGTGCATCCATCTAAGTGCCACATCTTGAAAGCCAATGTCACGCAGACATGTCAGAATTACTGAATGACTTAGGGTATCAAAGGCTTTTGAAAAATCAAACAACACCAGTACAGTGATAAAACCCCTGTCGATGCCCTCACGAATGTCATCAAGAAGATGGAGTAACGCTGTTTGTGTGCTGTGGTGTCTGCGGAACCCACATTGGTTAGGATGTAATAATGCGTTGCCCTCGAGGAATGCAACAACTTGACGTGCCACTAAAGAATCGATAACTTTAGACAAGTGCGGTGGATTTGCTATAGGACGGGTATCAGACGGATTTAAGGGGTTGGGAACTTTGATGAGCAGAATGATGTAGAGCGATTTCTAGAAGGATGGAAAAACTCCAAGAGACAGTGATTTGTTGAAAAAAGTTGACAAGTAAGGAGCAATTATTGAGAAATGCTGCTGAAGGTATGCGAGAGGAAGGTGATCAGGACTAAGGCCTCGTGATTTACTGAGAATAGAATTAAGGCTATTAAGAACATCAAGATGACTGATAGTAGCAAAGGTAAATGTTTGTTGATGAATTGAGATAGGCCGAGATAAAATAGAATTAAGAGTTGCTTGATCACAAAGTAGATGAGATGATGATATAGCGGAGTAATGACGGTTAAAAGTAGAGGGTGGAAAGTGATGTAATGCAGATTTTGGTGCAACGCCTGCAAGACCACACCTCCTTAGGCATGACCACAGTTTAGAAGGGCTCGATTGGCTGAGTATCATTTCGCTTAGGTACTGATTTTTGGCCAGTTTAATATTATGCTTAATTAAACGTCGCAGATTTTTGTACTGTTCTAAAAACAGTGGATTTCTAGTATGTTTAGCACGAGTGAACAATTTGTCTCGTTCCTTAATTCTATCGCGAAGTTCAGACGAGATCCACTGAATAGAGCGTCGCAAGATGCGTTTTGTTACTAATGGCGCATGGACATCAAGAGTTTTCGTTACGCACTCGTAAAATATACTGATGTTGGTATCAAGATCACTGGCTCCGGTGTATAATCGTTGCCAAGGGAGGCTTGGATAGTTTAACACTAAGTAATGACGAGAGGTCGTTTGCAAGTGAGGTATGGTTACAGTTGACAAAATTACGGTAGGTGATATTATGTGGAATTTTGTTGAGATTGCTAAATTGATAGTAGACAGTGACAAGACAGTGGCCAGCGGCAAAAGGTACAGAAGATTTTGAGAAGTTATGGATCTTATCACTGGAATCTACTATAACGACATCTAGCTGGGAGTGCGAATGGGTGGAGTAGTGAGTAGGACCATAGGGTACAGAGAAGAACGAATAATCATTTAGAAAGTCGCTTAGGTATTTTGATTCAAAATTGTCAGTTAGAAGATCACAGTTCAAGTCGCCTGTGATGACAATATTGCTATAAGTTGAGACATATAGATTCAATTTGTTAAGGAATTCAGAAAACAGTAGACCATGCGGCTGGCGATATACAATAATAAGTAGCAGATTTTGCGTAGAAGATTTAATACTAACGAAAAGGTATTCCGGAGAATTTATATTAGTGTTGTTAGAACACTCTAGGATAGTGTAACAGAGTGACTTGTGCAAGTAGCATGCTACACCTCCACCTTGTAAAAAACGCAACTGACTATCAGCAAGGATTTCACGATCATTTTGCACGAAGTTGTAATTCGGAATAGCTATGCAAGACGAATCCACATTAGGTGTAAGCCACGTTTCTGTAAGAGCAAGTATGTGAGTTGAGCAATCCGATAACTCAGCCTCGACATCTTGAAAATGAGCTCGAATAGAATTAATATTTACGCATGAGATTTTAATGAGATCCGAAGAGGAATTGACATTTGTTACAGATAATAATTCACTCCGCGGTAGTCAAATAATTTTGTTTAAGTCTTGTTCAGTTGCGATTAAGATCTCTGGTACACCACCATCTCTGCGCACATAGACATTTCCATTACGAGCCCATACTCTTTTATACCCAGCCTTCCCAGCTGCTACTTTAGCTTTTTTTAAAAGCGCGTAGGTCGACGAAGGCAGAAGTTCATTTACATAAATTGCCTTAGTAGCCAATGTATCATCAGAGAGTTCCGGAAAGAGTTCCGAAACTGCGATTCTCCCAACTTTACGTTTTGTATCTATGATGAAGTTTCGAATATCTGGTGATTTTAAATACACTTTTATTGCAAAATAATGCGCTGCAGCTTGGTTAGATGAATTCATTGTAGCTGTTGAAAGTCTTTTGTATTCGATCTTAGTTATAGAAAGAACATCAGTGCATAACCCCGGCAACCTCAAATAAGTTAAGACTCGAAGAAAAATGTCATGGTATGTTAGGCCGCAAGTGTTAGGAATACCGTTTATAATCAGTTCAGCCGTTGGTCTTGCCAGTGCCATAGAGTGCTTAATAGACTCGACATCCCTCACCAGGGTATTACACACCGCCGTGTTCTTCTGTACCGCAGTATTAAGAGATGCAATGTCCTGCCGTATGAGTGCGGTATCATTTTTCACGTCCTGTATCGCGGCCAATAGCTGGGAGAGTTGTGACTGTATATTAAGATCCATAGCGACTTGCGGTAAAAGAGACGGATAAGGCGCGACAGAGATTGCTGGTAGTGAAGTGGGGCTTGACGCTAATAGAGTAGGAGGGAGCGTGAGGGAACTGAGAGGCGAGGAGGTCGAGTGAGTAAGGGTAGGAGGCGATGCTGGAAGGGACGGACTACAGATGGAAAGAGCGTTCGACGATAGCGGTGACGTCACGAGCAGATACGATAGCGCCCGCACACAACAACAGACATCCGATTTACCCTTGATAAGCAGTGCCGCACACGATGGATGATTTACAGATGTCGCATTCAACTTTATCAACGACGATTTTCTTACATTTGGCACAAGTCGAGTAAGAAGCCGCGCCTTCAGTTCCTGATGCCTTTGATTTAGGCTTTGGCATTAGATGAGCACACCTTGTAAGTGCTTCTGATAGCGTTGAAAAGTAGATATACATGTATTATAGGCGAGTGGATGGCGCAGAACGATTGGCTAGTGACGATTTGCTGATGACGTAGCCCAATACCACAGACCTGCGCACTAGTTGAAGTGACCGAAAAATGTCGTTGCTCTCCAATGTGGAAATTGGCAAATTTTGGACGAAGGCGCACGGCGGACGTGAGTACTTAGAATTTCCAACTAAATTCGTATTTAATGTGAATCCACCAGTTTCGCACCCTCCACCGACGGTTTTCCTCGGAAGAAATTTAATAAAAGGTAAGATTACCCGTAAAATATCAGAGCAAATAAATATGCGACCACACACGAGAGAGAGGTTGATTGATTGATTACAATTTATTAATGTCCTGGCCACCGAGGGGGCCGTGAACATACATGAATAGCATCCTACTCTTACATTCTCTGAGCAGGATACGAGTATAAAAAGTTACCTACTCTCCTTAGAAAAGTGAGTGGTAGGTTTACATTCATTAATAATAGTAGCACGATAGTATATAGTTAATTTATAATAATAAGATAATACAATATAAGTATATTAAATTATAAAGTGAAATATTAGATTCCGAGACTTACAGTACAACAATACAATATATGAGTGGTAGGTTTACATTCATTAATAATAGTAGCATGATGGTATATAGTTAATTTATAATAATAAGATAATAATATAAGTATATTTTTTAAATTATAAAGCTAAATATTAGATTCCGAGACTTACAGTGCAACAATACAATATACAGAATAACCGATAACAACAAAATATTATATATTATGTTTCGCAATGCAGTTAACTAAGTAGGTTACTAAATTTAGTCACTGCCTGTATTTCGTAGAAAATCGTACAAATTGATACGAAAAGTTGCGGCAGTGGTGAGGGCCTGCAGGCTAAGTGGTAATGAATTCCAGAATTTGATGGCCTTGATCCAAAAGGAACAGGCAAAGATATTGGTACGTGGCGTCGGGAGCATGAAGGTATTAGAGTGAAAACGAGATGAGCGACGGAGGGAGTCATCAATGAAGGTAAATCTGGAAGATAGGTACGATGGTTGAGATGTAGTAAGAAGTTGAAAAGTAAGATTGCCGAGGAAATATTGCCTCTTCGATGCAATGGTCAGCCAGTTTGCTCTCCCTCGATATGGTGCTAATCGATCATCTCGCCGCAAACGGTAGACATATCTCAAAGCGATGTTCTGAATTCTTTGTAACTTGGTATTAAGATAGCCAGATAGATCAGCAATAACAAGCGAGGCGTAATCAAGGTGAGGGATGACCAGTGCATTAACGAGTGATAGTTTAACACAAGTTGGTAAGAATGAGCCGCGGAATTTTAGTCTATGAAGAACATTGTGAACTTTTGATGAGATTGTATTGACGTGCCGATTCCATGAAAGGTCAGATGAGATTATTACTCCAAGGTTCTTGACATGGTCAGAATAGGGTATCACATCAGTACCGACTATGATTGGTGGAAGAGGTAGGTCCCTAAGGGATGCTAGGTTTTGTGTAGATCCTAGGATAATTGCTTTTGTTTTACGGGTGTTTAATATTAGCCCATATTCACTGGACCATTGGAGTAACTTAGCAATATCACTATTTATTTGCTGTATGGTATCATTAATGCGGCTTATAGGAGTCGATAGGTAGAATTGAGTGTCATCAGTGAAGATGATGGTAGTATCTCGACAATGCTGAAGTCTGGAGAATAGAGTATTGATGACAATTATAAAGAGAATAGGTCCTAAGCTTATTCCTTGTGGAACGCCTGATGTTGTAAATTCGAGCTGACACGGCTGGCCGTCTAGTTCGATTATGGACTGGGGCCGTCCTGACAGAAATGAATGCATCCACTTGAGCGCTGAATCCTCAAAGCCTATTTCTCGTAGACAAGTCAAGATTGTAGTATGACTCAAGCTGTCAAAAGCTTTCGAGAAATCGAATAACACCAATATAGTAACGAAGCCCCTATCCACACCCACTCGGATGTCATCAAGAAGATGCAATAGTGCCGTTTGAGTGCTGTGATATTTGCGGAAACCACATTGTTTGGGATGCAGTATGCCATTGTTTTCAAGGAATGCAACAATTTGGCGCGTAGCTAGAGAGTCGATGACTTTAGACAAGTGAGGTGAGTTAGTTATTGGTCGTGTGTCAGATGGATTAGAAGGATCGGGATTTTTCTTGAGTGGAATAATATATGAAGATTTCCAGAGGGATGGAAAAACACCAGTAATAAGGGATTGATTGAAAATAGTTACTAGATACGGAACAATGACTGGAAATAATGGCTTTAAGTACGCAAGGGGAAGTTGATCTGGGCTGCGGCCACGAGTTTTCTTGAGAATGGAATTGAGGCTGTTGAAGACATCGAGGTGACTAATGAGAGAAAAATTGAATGACAATTGACAGTTAAGAATAGTCCGAGATAGGATGGAGTTAAGTGTTGCATGATCACAGAGCGGATGATTTGATGATATGGATGCATAGTGACGGTTTAAGATAGATGGGGCGAAGTGATGAAGCGCAGATAATGATTCACTGCCTGCAAGACCACACCTGCGCAAGTATGACCACAATTTATTAGGGTTCGATTGTTGGAGTATTAGATTGCTTATGTGACGGTTTTTAGCTGACTTAATATCTTGCTTAATTGTACGACGCAAATACTTATACTGCTCTAACAACATGGAATTGCGAGTCCGCTTTGCACGTGTAACTACTTTATCACGTTCTTTGATTCTTTTACGCAGATCAGATGAGAGCCACGGAATAGAACGCTTTAGAATACGCTTTGTAACAATGGGTGCATGTTCATCTAAAGCCTCCGTTATACCGCTATACAAGGTCATAAGGTCACAATCGATATTGTTAGGAATCACTTCGTTTAAGAGTCGGTTTGATTCGCTACTATGAGAAATAGGGAGTTTATGCTTAAGCGAAGAGGAAAGATTGTCAAGTAGAGAGGTATAATTACAGTTTTCAAAGCTGCGGTAGGTAATATGATGGGGAGTAATATTAAGATTATTAAATTGGTAACAGATGGTGATGAGACAGTGACCGGCGGCAAAAGGTGAGCGAGATTTAGAGAAACTTTTGATTTTACTTTTAGAGTCTACTATGGCAACATCTATTTGCGAATGCGATAGACCCGTATAGTGAGTAGGGCCAAAGGGTACTGAGTGAAACGAATAATCACTGATAAGGTTTTTTATATAATTAGATTCAAAAGTATTGGTTAAGAGGTTACAATTAAGATCACCAATAATGACAATATTCTTATAGGTAGGGACGTATAAATTCAATTTATTAATAAAATCAGAAAAAAGTAAGCCCTGCGGGCGCCGATACATAATAATAGCTAACAAATTCTGCGAGGACGATTTAATCTCAAGGAAAAGATACTCCGGTGAATTAATACTAGTATTATTTGAAGATTCCAAAATTGAATAGCACAGAGACTCGTGTAGGTAGCATGCTATGCCTCCGCCTAATAAATACCGCGATTGCCCCTCTGCTCTGATAGCGCGATCATTTCGCACAAGATTATAGTTGGGTATTGTTACACACGATGAATCGATGTTAGGTGTTAGCCATGTTTCAGTAAGAGCAAAAATATGCGTCGAGCAATCTGATAATTCTGCTTCGACATCATGCAAGTGAGCACGAATCGAGTTGATATTGACACATGAGATCTTAATTGTAGCCATAGGGGGTGCTGCGCTGGCGGCAGGCAATGTGTTACGCCGTGGTAGTCAGATGATTTTATTTAAATCTTGTTCCGTTACAATTAATATTTCATCTATGCCTCCATCTTTACGAACAAAAACATTTCCATTACGGGCCCATACTCTTTTGTATCCCGCTTTCTTCGCCACTTCCTTAGTTTTCTTAAGGAGCACATATGTTGACGACGGTAAAAATTCGTTTACATAAACATGTTTATTGATATAGACGGTGTCCGTCAGTTCAGGGAAAATTTCGGAGACAGTGATTTTCCCGATTCTGCGCTTTGCATCAATGATGAAGTTTCTGATATCGACCGATTTTAAGTGTACTTTAATTGCAAAATAGTTTGACGTTGATGAGTTAGGGGAGATATTTAATGCAGTATTTGGTCTCTTAAATTCAATTTTATTAATAGTTAGAACATCAGTAAATAAGCCCGGCAAATTAAGACGCGAAAGCACACGTACAAAAATGTCATGATATGACAAGGCACAGGCACCGGGAATGCCATTTATAATTAATTCCGCTGTTGGCCTGGCAAGTGCCATGGAATATTTGATAAAATTTACGTCGTTCATTAATGTATTGCACACCGCCGTATTCTTCTGTACAGCCGTATTTAGTGATGCCAATTCTTCGCGTATTACTGCGGTATCTTGTTTGACGCCGTTTATAGCGACAAATAGCTGCTCGAGTCGTCTCTCGATATTCTCCATAGTAGATCGGGGTGACGAGGATGGAGACGAAATGACAGAGTGGGCTAGCGGCGTATTAGGGCTAGGCGAGAGCAAGGAAGAAGGAAGCGAGGGGTGACCAGCAGGTGAAGAGGCCGCGGGGGAAGAGGTAGGAGGTAGTACAGGAAAGGAGAAGCCACACGCGTTTACGCTGCCAGATACTGACGGTGACGTCACAATTAGGTGCGCGAGATCATGCGCACAACAGGAGGTATACGGTTTGCTTTTAATATACAAAGCAGCGCACGATGGATGAAACGCCGATTTACAAATATTGCACTTGATTTTAGTTACAACAGGTTTCTTGCACTTAACACAGATCGAGTTGGAAGCTGTGCTTTCAATTTTTGGACACTGAGATTTAGTCTTAGGATTGGGCATTAGGCGAGCATAGGCGTTGAAGACGCTGGATATTTAGTTGACAGTTGATGCTCAATACATACAAGGCGTAGTGTAGATGTCCAAGATAGTGCTGATTGATAGGCTAGAGACGACACGTGACAGCATTAACTTGCGCACTGATTATTCTAGCCGAATAATGTCGTTGGCCCGTCAATGTGATATTTGGCAAATTTCAGAAAAAGGCACACGGAGGACATAGACACACAGATTTTTCGTTTATTTTGCGTCAAACGTGTATGTCCACTGGCTGCGCACCTTCCTCCGATAGTATCCCTCGAAAAAAGTTAATTGTGCGTGAGATTTATGATATAGCACCGGAGCAAAAATATTTGCGATCTAATACTCGCAGAGAGAGAGAGAGAGAGAGAGAGAGAGAGAGAGAGAGAGAGAGAGAGAGAGAGAGAGAGTGAGTA
>NW_017277428.1:11942-13574 GCF_001594065.2 Cyphomyrmex costatus | reverse complement strand
AGAGAGAGAGAGAGAGAGAGAGAGAGAGAGAGAATGTGTGTGTGTGTGTGTGTGTCGTGAAAACAAATTAATTTAAATTAAAGAATACCTCTATGTCCTTGATCGCAATGAGTGCCTCTCGTGTTCGTTCGCGTCGGACGCACAGTGGTACCAAACTCAATTTCGGCAATCAAAAATCATTATTTTTATAAATGAATAAATATTTTTATTAAAATGTATGTTTTTATATTTGTTGAAGTGAAAGGAGTAAAAATATGTCTCGCTTTCAGATTTTATTAAAAATTACTCTAATATTAGATTAATTTTTAATATTTCAAATATTAAGAATTTATAATAAATAACTTATAATTGTTGGTTTCATTAATATAATTGTATGATTTTTGTTTAATAATCTCTGTTTCTGATTGTGTATAAAATTTTAGATATAACAGTACTTTTCCTTAATATGAAGTTATTATTAATAATAAAATTTGAAAAAGTTCAATTAATGAAATAATCAGTATGTCATTGAATAAGATATTTTAACTAATAATATGCAAACGATATTATATGGATTTCTAATATTTTTTTCGTAGTAGAAGGTGGTACAAAGTTTTCATTGATATAGTTCGTTTACTTTTATGTCGGTAAAAATGAACAAAATTAGTATAATAATTTATTTAGTATTATTTATTATGTTTAAAGTAAACGAACTATATCAGTGATAACTTTGTACCATCTTCTACTACAAAAAAAATATTAGAAATCCAAAATAATTATTTTTTGTGTTAAAAAAAATAACTTTTGAAGACGCGTCCTCTATAATCAAAATCTAAGAGTTAATAACTTTTACTTCTGCAAGTCTTTGCAGGTCTCCTGTAAAGAAATTAAAAAATAATTATTTAATGTTTATAATACATCTTTATTTGTGAGTTCCTTTTGATTCCTTTTTCTATAAAGTCAAATTATACGTTTATTATTAAAAAATTAATTGTTTTTATTAATTGTATTTATTTAGAAGTAAATTTAATAGTAATTTAACTCTAAAAAAAGAATAATTTCGTTTGCATATTATTAGTTAAAATTCTTATTCAATGACATATTGATTATTTCATTAATTGAACTTTTTCAAACTTTATTATTAACCCTTAATGGTCTAACGTGGGTCGTTCAAGTCCCGGGCGAAATTTGAAAGTGCTGCAACTTTTGAAAACGGGCGCGGGCGGCGCTGAAAACGTTAGACTAGTAAGGGTTAATGTTGAATTTGTATCTAATTTTTTGCAATATTGAGGTTAAAAAATTAAGCATTTTTTTTCAAAATGGCCGCATGTACTATTTTTTTCCTAAAAGGTACACTCTTCACCTTTAATTTCCACTTTGATTTATGTCGATAGCTTCATTTGGATTGAAGTTATGATTTTTTAAGTGATCGAGTGATTTTACACGCGGTACCACCATTTTTAATACAAAATTATATACAAAAATAATTATTTTCGACATACAAATTTTTTTTTCTTGAAATTGAAGAATTAATGAAGGTCCATGAATTTTTGCAGATTTTTTAAAGCCCTTTAACATGTCTAAAAAACGCCGAGACACGAATGGCCCACGTTAGACCATTAAAGGTGCCGAAAAAACGTTAGACTAGTAAGG
>NW_017277428.1:0-11837 GCF_001594065.2 Cyphomyrmex costatus | reverse complement strand
TAAAATCTAAAAGCGAGACATATTTTTACTCTTTTCACTTCAACAAATATAAAAAAACATATTTTAATAAAAATATTTATTCATTTATAAAAATAATAATTTTTGATCGCCAAAATTGAGTTTGGTACCACTGTGGGACGGTAAGTGCGCCGCCCCTGTTTACCTTCTGTCCGCGGATCGTAATTCGATAACTTTATCTTTTAATAATTCAAAAAGTAAGCATCGGATAAAATTTTCGTAAAGGAAAAATCGACTCAGAATTCAGTCAGGAATGCGTCTTTGCAAGGACACGAGGTCGTTCTGAATCACCATGTATATTATATATATATGTATTATATATGTATATATATATTATATATATATTATATGTACACATACATATAATTATTATTGTCTGAAATGTATCCGTCGCCAGAAATGCTAGATAAGGAGAGATTCCAAAATACAATGCGTTACACATGTACCTTTTTGTTTGTAACGACCTAACTCTCGAATTGCACGGCGTTAGCTCGTCGGAATATTCCAAGGATTCGAAAGAGGTTCGATCGGTGGGAGAATGCAAGGTAAGTAAAGTTTCAGACAGGTGTATGATAACAAAAACAATCAGCTTTATTCCAAAATGAAATAAAAAAGGGACAAAATTAATAACAGAAAACTAATGATGAGGAAGGGAAGAAACTGCCGTCAGGAATACAGGAACCAAAAATCCAACCACGTAAAATGTAGAGGGGCTGCAGGGGGGCGCGTTTTAGGGGTCAAACGAGGTTTTTCGTCATTTCCGGCGAAAGTTGACCTCCAATCGAAAAATATTATATGGCAATGTTGTAGGTATTAAAAAGATCTAAAACTTTTGTATATATCATTTTTCACATAACCTCAAAGATTCTGAGAAAAATGGAAAAAACCGTGTTTTTCGTTTTTAATTTTTTTCTCGCGCAAAAATTTTTTTTTTTCATGAAATTTACAGGAGACTTACCTTTCTATGTCCCAAATAAGCTGTAATTTTTTCGAAAAAAAAAATTAATTTTCCAAGGTAATATTAACAAAAAACCGAAAAATTACCCATAACTTCAACCTAAAAAAGTAATGTAAAAATTCCCGATATTCGAAATTTACAGTATAGAGTTTTCTTCGTTGAAACGTCTACTTTCAGATGGTGTATGGATATATATACATTGCTTTGCAAAAAAGTGCCAAAAAACGGGAAAAACTGAAAAAACTCCATTTTCGAAATTCGTGTTTTCGGCAATTGTTGTATATAGGCAATTTTATGGGAAAATGTACAGTTAAAATCATCTATAAAAGAGAAATGTAATGTGACATTAACAAATGTAATAAGAAAATTATAATAAAATCATTTTTTTGTACAAAGTCTGTCTCAAAAACCAATTAACTCTGTTCAATTGAGATAACTTTCACTTCTCTAAAACGGTCCAGACTCATATTTAGTGAGAGTATTAGAAAAAGGTTCGTATTGTATATTATATGTAAGTGAACAATTAAATATATTGTTGAAAATAATAACGCGAAAGACGTTTTTAAAATTAACGTAAATGAAACTTGAAATTTTTTTTATTATATTATTGCATGAAGTTTATTGTATTTTACATAGGTACGTGTCTTAATATAATTAAATGTTAACGTGTAAGTTTTTCAATTGAACATGTACAAAAAAAATTTTAAATTAAAATGACGAATTTAATTTTAAAAACGCCTTTCGCGTTATTATTTTCAACAATATATTTAATTTCATTTAATGTCATTCAAAAATCTTTCATTTTTGAAAGTTATTCACTACATTAAAATTCAGGTTTATATAAGTAATATAAAAAATATTTTTATATTATAACGGACGTTTATTTTCATTTCTAAAACAGGAAATAATTTTTTTTTCATATACACTTCATTATACATTTCTACATAATTAAATTTTTACAAACAATTTTCTTCAATACAAACATTAAATTCATTTTTGTATTTTATACACAATATTAATAATAATACAATTATTCGTAATTCCAATAATAATTCATTACCTCCTTTTCACGTGCGAAAAATAATTTCGTGGTGGATGACGCTGCTACCCTGAACTGTGTTTTGAATTTTATTGCCTGCCCTGTAATATTCGACAATACCGTTACAACACGCACGTTACATACTTTTGAGGTTATTACGTTCGTCAAATTATTCGTACGAAAATAGCAATATATTTCTCAAATGATAAATAGTACATTCTCGTACGTACCTTGATATTTAGATTAAAAAATTTTCTTGCGAATCTGTGAATCTTGTCAATTTCAATAAAAAAATCACTCGAGAAGATTTCCGAACGAGGCTGTTTGTTACTCTGCCTCTTGTATACTAACGGTGCCTGCAGCTGTTAGTCAACGTTGCCACATTCTATCGCACAATCTGGTAACTCCGCTGGACCGCCGGACCACTGTTCACTTACATATAATATACGATACGAACCTTTTTCTAATACTCTCACTAAATATGAGTCAGGACCGTTTTAGAGAAGTGAAAGTTATCTCAATTGAACAGAGTTATTTTTTTGAGACAGACTTTGTACAAAAAAATGATTTTATTATAATTTTCTTATTACATTTGTTAATGTCACATTACATTTCTCTTTTATAGATGATTTTAACTGTACATTTTCCCATAAAATTGCCTATATTCAACAATTGCCGAAAACACGAATTTCGAAAATGGAGTTTTTTCAGTTTTTCCCGTTTTTTGGCACTTTTTTTGCAAAGCAATGTATATATATCCATACACCATCTGAAAGTAGACGTTTCAACGAAGAAAACCCTATACTGTAAATTTCGAATATCGGGAATTTTTACATTACTTTTTTAGGTTGACGTTATGGGTAATTTTTCGGTTTTTTATTAATATTACCTTGGAAAATTAATTTTTTTTTCGAAAAAATTACAGCTTATTTGGGACATAGAAAGGTAAGTCTCCTGTAAATTTCATGAAAAAAACAAAATTTTTGCGCGAGAAAAAAATTAAAAACGAAAAACACGGTTCTTTCCATTTTTCTCAGAATCTTTGAGGTTATGTGAAAAATGATATATACAAAAGTTTTAGATCCTTTTAATACCTACAACATTGCCATACAACATTTTTCGATTGGAGGTCAACTTTCGCCGGAAATGACGCTATGATCTTTTTCTCGCGGTGTCGGCTAACGCGGCTGATCAGCTGGTAATAATCTAATTTTAGAACTGCCGACTGCGGCAGTCTATTATTCGTTACGCGCGGTTCTCTATCGTGGGTTCGCGTATTCGTATCAACTCGGGCGATGACCAGCGGCCGAGAACGCTCGGCAGAGGTGGAGAACTCTCAACCCCGGACGACTGCTGGTCGATCGCAGTGCGAGATGCAAGACGTGGTCGGCGCGGGCCAACGGTCGAGTACGCTCGACGGAGGCAGAGTACTCTCTGCCCCGGACGTTGGTCGTTGTGCGCTGCACCGAAACGGCTGCCGAGAACGCTCGGCAGAGACAGAGCACACTCTGCCCCTCGGTTCCTGCCGTTCGGTGCTATAGGACGCCTATTTCGATACCTGCCGAGAACGCTCGGCGGAGCTGGAGAACTCTCCGGCCCGGTTTTCCTGGTGTCGCTAGGCTTTAGGAAGTCGGATTCGTTGCTAGGATCTGGTCGGGGGGGGATTTTTCAAATAGGGTTGCGTTTCAAGTCCGACGATTGTTCGGCGCGCAAGTTGGGGGGGGGTGGGGGGCAATACATACATTACTATGGATAAATATTGCAAAGAATATTACTACGTCGACCCGCCATCAGAGGTCTATAGATGTTCGCAAATTCACGCAAGTGCTGAGATACGCGTATATCTCTTTATATAGAATCTCGAATTAATAACTTATACCGGCGTATAAGGTAGGCTTCCATTACAATACCTTACTGATGAGTCCAGTAAGGGCTCAGTCAGACGAGCGATTTTGTAGCGCCACAATCGCAAACGTCGACCCGTTCATACGGAGCTATTTTCTGGCGCTACAGAAAAGCGTCGCGAATATGTTCACATGAGCCAATTCGTGACGCGACGAAAAACGTTGCGGATGCGTTCAGATGGGCGAATTCGTGGCGTGACAGAAAAGCGCTGCGAATGCGTTCAGACGAAACATTTCGTGGCACGACAAAAAAGCATCTCAGGTCCGTAATTCTCGATTGACAGAATTACGCTGTGCGTTTATACATTACGTAAATAAATCAAAATTAAAAATTAAGTTTATTATAATTCATCCATTGTTAATTGCAAATATTATTTTAAGAGAAACTCTATTGTGGGGAAGAATGCCGCCATTAGACACAGAACGATTTATAATAGAAATAGAGGCTCGACCTGCTATTTGGAATACCAAATGCAAAGATTATAGTAACAAGATCACAAAAATGAAGGCATGGGAAGAAATTTGTACATTATTCACCGAACGCTTTCAAGAAATGGAAAATGCAGAAAAAAGTCAAGCAGGTGATATATGTGTATATATATAGACCGAATATATATATATATATATATATAATTTTTGTACCGACCGTAAATTGTCTACAAACAATGAAGGAATTAAACGCCTATAACGGTCAAAGCTGGATCAAAGTGCTAATAATAAGTATGAGTGAATTCTTATATACCACATATGTAGCCCCCCCTTTTAAATGCGCGCTGATACATCAGATATATAACGCATAAATACTACAGTAGTATTATAATATCACCGAATAATACTTGATTAATTTAAATATAAGGATGATAATTTAAAATTCGTAAATACATCGGATCTCAATAATCTTATTCTTTATATTACGAAAAATATCACAAGTTGGCGTTTCGTCCAAATTATAGTTAGTTTAACTCGCGCGGCCTGAAAAATGCGCTTTAATTACATATTTAAATATTAAGAATATTACGAAGAATATCACTACGTCGACTAGCCAATAGAGGTCTATAGTTACTCATTCCAAATGTGAGAGAAAGAGATACGACTGATTTAGACGACAGCTTGAATGTTACTGAACTTGAAACAGTTAATGCAAATATAGAAGAAACAGTTAGAAAAGTAGAAGAATCAGCGATAACAATTCGAAAAATATTTGCTGATTATTTTTATAGTGAAGGAGCCTTACCTTGGCAATCAAAATATTATTGAGTTAAAGTAAAATGTTAAGTGAAAAGAGTTGTTAAAAATGTTAAACAAAATGTTAAATATATAATAAAGAATTGAAAGTTAAACTTCACCTGGTTGATTTCTTTCTGTATTGTCCATTTCTCCGAAGCGTTCTGTGAACAAAATACAAATATCTTCCTATGCTTTCGTTAAATTAGTTTATAAATTGCACATTGAAATAAAACAAAACTTAGTGAATCAGTAAATAATCGTTATATTAATGAAAATTAATTAACATTGATATTAATATTTATTTAATGATCATCATTTGTTAAATATATTAAATGCGACTTTTTATTGAAAAATGTCTTCATAAATTGAAGTATCAGACGCAGCAGAAGACATAACAGGAGACGCAACAGGAGACGTAACTACCGTAACATCTTCATGATCAATTGTAATAGGAGACGAAATAATAGAAGTAGATGTAGTAGTTGTAGTAGATTGTATTGGTTTGTTCATATTTTTAAAATTATAGGAATCAGGATGATATATGTTGTACAGATGGTATTGGTCTTGGTAGTCAGCATAAGATGGGGGTGATTGATATCTCTTAATGAGATTCATAATACCTATCTGTAAATCTAACTTTGCACGTTCAGGTACCATTTTATATTGTGGAAGCAGAGAAAGTAACAAGAGCTTATCATTATCGTGATTTTCTTCCAAAAGCTTTGTTCGTTTTTCCATATTAGAAACCAAAACGTTAAGTACTTGCTGCTCTTCTGATATTTTCTTTTTTTTTTTTTAATGGTGTTGTAACTGTTTGAGAAGTATTTGCTTCATTTTCTGACTCGTTATCAAAAGACTTCAGAGGTTTCGTTTCGCTTACTGACATTAGAAAGGAAAGTTGTTGAAAATAAACGTATTGTTTCTTATTTGAATCAGCAGCTGAACCACTTTTTGATTTTTTCATTATATTCAGTTCTCTGGAGAAGGAATTTCCCAAACTTTTCCATTTACGCTGAAGAATTACAGCTATAAAACAAATACGTTATTGTGCTTGTTCGTGGTTGTGTGAATCGCTGTTTAGATCTCGACTGAGATCTCGAATGACGGAATGGATTGGTGGACTGGAAGGTTGAGATCACTGAGCACTTCTCTTTTAACTTGTATGCAAGCTTTATTCACAAGTAAACGAAGTGTTAGTCGCGTGGCACGGCGAGAGAGACGATTAACTGCTGTTAATACGCCGAGACTCATACACGACGGTAGCCGTGATGAGACGTACAAAAGTAACGAGTCGCGGTAGCGAACCCGTAGAAAGAAAGCTGCTGCTTTCAACGAGGAATTTGAGAACACGACTTGACACGGCAAGTACTGATTTGTGTCTGAGGGGAGAATCGCGCTGCGCGATTAGCGCGACAAATCGGCAGGACGACAGCGACATCGGTATCCAAATATGCGGCTAAATTGTAGTAATGATATTCGCAAGACGGCGCGGTGAGTGCGACGAAAGATTCACGGACAGAATCGATGGATGGCGCAATCGATCCTTTATTCGGCTTTTGTAGCGCGAAACTTGTCCTATTCCGGAACATACTGCCCGCCTCGGCTAGACTAGCCGAAACACGATTATTTGATGCCGCCCGCCGTGCCAATCGAGTTTAAAACTATATGATACATGACGCTTTACTTAGATTTAGAAAGATACATAGAAATATTTACATAGAGAGGTATATGAGAACATTAACTTATTATACAGTAAGTTCGAGCGAAAGGAGTTCGATCAATGAATGCCACGAAAGGAAATCGATCATGTGGACGTTTCGTTTAAATCAACGGGTAAGAAACATAGCTTCACTATGGAACGTTTATACGTCGATTTTGACGTTTTCACAGTGACGACGCGCGTTAGACCGTCGTCTCCGGTGTGGCATTCAATGATACGACCGAGTTCCCACTTGCACGGTGGTGCAAGGGGATCGCGCAAAAGAACTAAGCGTCCGACTCGGGCTAGTTTTTGAGCGACGCACCATTTTGAGCGCTGTTGTAATCCGGTTAAATAATTATTTGACCAGGCTTTCCAAATAACTTCGCTTTTTTGCTGCACGAGTTGCCAGCGAGTCAGGCGCGTTTCTTTTGTTTCTAATAGCGTAGGAGATGGCGGCGTTGTGAGAGCGCTACTAATTAAGAAATGACCCGGTGTCAGACATGAATAATCATCAAGATTATCTGACATCGGAGCTATCGGACGTGAGTTGAGGCACGCTTCGATTTGATAGAGCAGCGTCGTAAGCTCTTCGAATGTCAGCGTGTGTGAACCGATAACGCGTTTGAGATGATATTTGACGCTGCGAACGCCGGCTTCCCATAGGCCTCCGAAGTGAGGCGCGGAAGGGGGAATGAAGTGCCAACGGACACCGTCGCACGATAGTTTGCTTCGCAAGTTTGAATCTTGTTTTGCTGCATGAATTGCAGCTTTCAATTCGCGATCAGCTCCGCGAAAATTCTTTGCGTTATCGGAATATAAATCGGTCGGCATCCCGCGCCGAGAGCAGAAGCGCGCGTATGCTGCGAGAAACGCGGCGGTAGTATAATCGCTGACTAAATCGAGATGTATTGCGCGCGTCGTCATACAGACGAATACGGCAATGTAGGCCTTCTGAGATTTGTATCCACGGCCTGAAGTTAATCTGACAGGAACGGACCCGGCATAGTCAAGTCCGCAATGTAAGAATGCGCGATCGACTTGTCGAATGCGCATTGCCGGGAGATCGCCCATGAGTTCACTGGGGATAACCGCCTTTTCGCGCGTGCAAGTAATGCAACGATACAAGACGGCTCGCACAGTTTGACGAGCGCGAAGAATCCAAAATTCTTCGCGTAAAACACATAATGTTAGTTGCGTGCCCGCGTGGAGCGAACGCAGATGAGCGTGTTGAATTATCAACGTAACGAGTGGATGTGCTGCTAGAATGAGAGGACATTTAGCGTTATATGAAAGGTCGGATTTTCGTAATCGACCGCCTACGCGAATTAAATTATCGTCATCCAAGATTGGATTTAGTGAGATTAGTTTGCTAGTTTTCGCTACGGGTTTCGAATTTTTTAATCGACGTACATCATCGAGAAAAAGATTTTGTTGAATGACGCGTAAACAAAATAGTTGCGCGTGTTTGTATTCGTCCACCGAAATTATATCGGATGGAATAGAATCGGATTCGTCGTTTGACGACCGCTTTTTGTATATACGATTTCGAAGCTTATTAATAAAGCGGATTAGATAGGCCGTTATGCGAAGAAGCTTCGGCCATGAAGAATAGCGGGAAGCTAAGTCCCATTGAGATTCGATATCGAGAGTTTGTACGACGAGGGTCGAACGTTTTTCGAGCGAGGTGTCGTGATCTTGCCGAGATTCATTCGGCCACATACTTGAAGGAAGCTTGAGCCACTCGGGGCCTTGCCACCACAGTGAGCTCTCCGCGAACGAGGAAGCGGTAACTCCGCGTGATGCTAGATCCGCGGGATTCTGATGAGTCGGAACATGATGCCACGTGGCATCAGGTATTAGAGTTTGCACATCGTGCACTCGATGCGCGACAAACGTTTTCCATCGAGATGGAGATTGGCGTAGCCAAGAGAGAGTGACGGTTGAATCCGTCCAGCAATGACATGGAATTGTCGAAAATTCTAATATCGTTCGGGCAAACGACATTGTTCGTGCTAAAAGCGCAGCAGCGCATAGTTCGAGTTTTGGAATTCTCAAGGGCTTAAGAGGCGCGACTTTGGATTTTGCTATTAATAGCGAAATAGTAACTGATCCCATGAGCGAGATCACTTTAAGATATATGACAGCGACGTATGCGACGGACGATGCGTCAGCGAAGCCGTGAAGCTCACAGTGACTTGTGTCGGAACCGAAGGCAGTCCATCGTGGCAAAGAGATATTACGCAGTTTAATTAGCTGCGTGTGATAATTGTTCCATTTTTGCATGAGAGGGGGTGGAATTGGATCATCCCACGAACACTTAGTAGCCCATAATTGTTGCATGATAATTTTAGCAGTAGTTATGACCGGAGCAAGCCACCCGAGCGGGTCAAATAATTTTGCTATAGTAGACAGAATTTTCCGTTTAGAATCTGGGATCGACGTGGTAACTTCGACTGAAAATTGGAATGTATCGGTAGCAGGGAGCCACGTGACGCCTAAGACTTTGAAACTTTCGTCGCTTTGCAGAATTTTGCCTTGACTGAGACTCTTTTCATTGACCGGTAGGTCGTTGAGTAACGTAGGGCAGTTGCTTGCCCACTTACGGAGGAGGAATCCACCTTTTTGTAACAATGAAATTAATTGATTGCGGATTTGCCTTGCAAGCGGCTTGTCATCCGCGCCGAAGATGCAATCATCTACATAGATTTGATTGCGTAAAACTGATTGAGCAAGAGGAAATTGAGCGCCTTCGTCTTGCGTCAATTGCTGAATCGTGCGAAGAGCGAGGTATGGAGCACACGCCATACCGTAAGTAACAGTAAGCAAGCGGTAGTCTTGCACCGCTTCGGATGATGAAGAGCGCCATAAGATGCGCTGATAATCTTGATCTCGCGGATCGACTTGAATCTGCCTATACATTTTTGCGATATCGGCAGTGAAAACATAACGATGTTGTCGCCATCGAAGAATTACCGAACGAAGGTCGGTTTGTAACTTAGGACCGATCATGAGATGATCGTTAAGTGAAGAGCCGTTCGATGTCGACTGAGATGCATTGAACACGACGCGCAACCGCGTGGTGCTGCTATGCTCGCGAATCACCGCATGATGCGGGATGTAAACTGATTGTGAAGCAGAGACGGGTTCGTCTACTTTCTTCATATGACCGAGATTTTCGTATTCCAGTAGGAACTCTCGATATTCGGATGCGATATCCCTTTTATTTTGAAGACGGCCTTCAAGCCGTGAAAGAAGTGATGAGGCGATGTGACGAGATTCGCCTATTGCAATCGGAGGATTGGCTTTGAACGGTAGCCGTACGACGTACCGTCCATTAGAGTCACGAGAATGAGTTGCTCGGAAATGTTCCTCACAACGTTGTTCCTCAGGAGTGAGGTATGATACTTGCGGAAGTTCTTCGACTTCCCAGAACTGACGAATTTCGTCATCGAGATTGTCGTGCAACGTGGTATGATTAACTGTCACGTTAGACATGTTTGAAGACGAACTCGTCGAAATCGGACCAGACATGATCCAGCCGAAAATGGAATTCTGAGCTGTTGGCTGATTAGAGGAACCTGAGCACAGGCCCGGTAACAGAACAGCACCGTATAGATCAGCGCCGATGATCATTTCGATCGGATCGGCACTTGAGGGCTGCGGATCAGCCCATGGCAGGCCGCTTAAATGAGCGAGAGAGATTTGATATGCTATTTTAGGCGGCGTGTATTTAGTCAGAGAGCGCATAATAATTGCGGTCGTTGAGTATGACGGACCCTTGCCGGTCTTAGATGATACCGAAATAAGAGCAGCATGTCGTGCGACGGATTGCGTTTCACCGATTCCGGTAACCGAGACAGCAACGCGTGTTCGCGATAACCGTAGCCGTTGAGCGAGATTTTCACTAATTAAACTAGTGACAGATCCTTGATCTAACAATGCGCGTATGACATCTGTGCGACCAGACGAAGAACACACCTGAATCCGCGCGGTAGCTAATAGAACACGAGATTTGTCAAATGTTGTTTTCGTAATTAAATGTGAAACGACGTTGTTTTCATTTGACGTATTCGTTTCGTTGGATTCAAGGGAATTCTCGGTCGCGCTTGATGTCGTCGCTTCGTGAAGCATCGTATGATGCCTTTGTTGGCATTGACGACAGTTATGTTTACTCGGACATGTGTTCGCGAAATGTCGAGCGCTTAAACAGTTGAGACATCGTTTAAATTTGACAATAAGATCGCGACGCTCGTTAACCTGTTTCTTCTTGAAATCAGGACATACTGACAAGAGATGATCTTGTTTACAAAGCGGACAATGAGCTCCGGTAGCGGTCGTCGTGTGACTTTGCACGGACGACTTGCTCGGTTTTGTTTTGACCGTACTGGTCGTTGGAATATTCTCGAACGCTCGAATTCGCGATGCGAGAAAGTTATGAAGATCCGTATACGACGGATATTCCGTTTTATCGCCTAAATGTAATTCCCATGCTTTATGCGTGGCTTTATTTAATTTTTGTACGACGAGATAGACGAGCAAATCGTCCCACCACTCAACTGGACGACCGAGATTATTTAACGCTTGAATTGACATATTAGCTTTATCTCGAAGCGACATAAGATCCTGCGCGGAATCGGTATTAACGGCCGGTAGCGTATGAAGCGTATGAATATGTTCCGACACTAATCGACGTTTATCATCGTAACGCGCGAGCAGTACATTCCACGCGATTTTAAAATTAGCTTCGGTCAAAGGGAGATTACGCAACGCGTCGCGTGCTTCGTCCTTTAAACATGAATAAAGGTATTGCAAGCGCGTAACATTCGACAACTCGGCATGATCGATAATCATGGAGCGGAATTGATCGCGAAACGTTTCCCATTCCCGTAAATCGCCGGAGAATTTCGGCAAATTAATGCGCGGCTGTGTAAGAGTTTTTTCGGATTTCTGTGATTGACTCACGGATAACCCTGGACTTGATGGCGCTTG
>NW_017277427.1:260-558 GCF_001594065.2 Cyphomyrmex costatus | reverse complement strand
GTACACAGGATGTTAATGTGTGTTGATACGATTTATTGAAAATATACAATTTTTCTTTCGTTTAGATCCTCAGTTTGGATCCTTATCAAAGAAATTCTAATATAGAATACACACTGTGCTACCTAGAACACTTTATATTAAAATGTACCACGAAAAGTGAATGATAGATTATTCAAGATGCAAATTCAAAATGAACATTCCTACATATAAGTAAAACAGATTACAATAAAAATATTACAGTGTTCTAGAAAATAACTGCAACATACATAAAGTATATCTTCTATGTTGAATATGTACC
>NW_017277427.1:0-244 GCF_001594065.2 Cyphomyrmex costatus | reverse complement strand
AAGGTGCAAATTCAAAATGAACATACATACATATAAGTAAAACAAGTTACAATTTGCATATTACAGTTTTCTAAAAAATTTTCGCAATATGTTATCAGCCAAAAGTTGCATTTTCCTCCTCACCGCTCCGCGTGCAGTGGAAATGTCCCATGACAGTCGAATGACATTGTTTTTTTCCGTTATGCGATGTGATGAGGGGGATAGCGAAAGCTACACATAAACAACGCGTGCAATCCAAATGCCC
>NW_017277426.1:0-1845 GCF_001594065.2 Cyphomyrmex costatus | reverse complement strand
GTATTGCATTGCGTGCATCAATTCAGAGAGTGCAAGAATAAAAAAACAGACCAATAATTCTCTAATAATATTCTTCTGTTTTATAAAAGACAAATAATTTTTTGTTGATAAATAGCAAAAAAAGATGTTTATTTGCGAATCATTTTTGCTTGCGAGCAAACAAATTCAGTGTCAATCAGGAAATAGAACGTTACTTTTTTTAAAAACAAGTTACCGATTTTTAACTTGTTACAGTTACCGTTACTCGAAAAAATAATTTTTTGTTACTTGTCCATTATTTTTTTAAAATTAGTACAATAAAAAGTACTTTTGCAATATTTTTGTTTAAATGTTAATAAAAACAATATACAATAATGACACTCTAGCCTTATTTTTTTAGTTTTTTCTTAAAAACTTAAAAAGTTTTTAATGTACAAAAAAATTATTTCGTAATTCCGAAACATGTAAAATATGCTGTAAATAAACTGAGATATCTATCTAATATATCGTGTAGAAATTTAAAATAATTCCAATTGAATTGTAACCAATCGCGTGTGTTCAGTACCGATAAAAGTAATTGTAAAATTCGTTATATTTACCAAAAAATTGAACTACATTACCGTCAATTACCAAAAAAAGTAACGCAGTTTACCAGTAAGGTTATCCAAAAAGTAACTGGCAACTGTAACTTGGTTACAAGTAACAACAAGTTACTGCCATTCCCTGACGTCAATATATAATGAGTTCATAAAGTCCATGAACTCTGCCAAGAAGAGAAAACGTATAGTTTCGGTTGATGTAAAGCTATCCTATCACTGAGAAATTTGATGTTCTCTGAGGCATTGGACTGAAACTGAATAGAAGCGTAGTTTGCAGAGACATGAATACCGAGTTCTTTACTTTCATGATACCATGAAAGCAATATTAACAATTCTTCATATTATATAAAGTATTATATATATATGTATATATATATAAATAAATATCATATATATTTTATATATTACGTAATTTATAATTTTACAAAGATCAATATCATGTGCAGCAATTATTTTATATATTAATATTTATAGTTTCCAATTCAACGATAAAAAATTTTCTTAAAGAAAGCATACATTCAAATAAATTGTGAATATTGCGTACACATATGTATACATATTGCACGTTCCATAATGTCTGGTCGATAAGCTAGCGGTAGTAAAGGTATTTCAAAAATAAAAAGTGAGTCAGTCGAAGGAAATTTGTTTAACCATTCTGGCAGCATGCGCCAAGTGTGAAAAATTGTTTCAGAGAAATTAATAAACATTTTTCTCTCAAATATGGATAAAAGAATCATTTACATCTGTTTTTTCTTCTTTTTATTCGTTGTTAATTTCTACGTCTTACACGCGTGCATATGTCATATGAAAGAAAGACTTATCGCGTTTCCTGAAGCATGTGTTCTGCATGATGTACGTTTTCCTGTTTTAAGAAAAAAATTATAATCGTTGTCGTAAATTAGAAAAAATCGATCATTTTCAAATTATTTTTGCTCATGGATAACCCAGTAAACAAGCTGACGTTATTTGTCATCATTTTGATGTTATTAACGTTAATAGTACATTGTGTAACCTTGGGGGAATGTTGTTTATTGTGGGGACGGTCGCGACGGCACGAGCGAAGCGAGTGCGTACGCGCGCCCGTGTCGACCTATAAACAAATATGCCCCCACTGTTACACATAGAATTTTTCTTTACAAGTGCTCATAGTAATGTGCCCTATACAGCAACGTTTTTGCGCAGAAGAATGGAATAAGAGAAATAGCTTAACGGCTTGAGGTATTGTTTATTTACCGCACGCAAAAGCGTTAAGGTGTAGGGCACATTA
>NW_017277425.1:0-1125 GCF_001594065.2 Cyphomyrmex costatus | reverse complement strand
AATTGTTCGATACATTTTTATTAATTTTGAAAATATTTCGCTACAAACTGTTGGAAAGAATACGATATTGTAAAGGAAAGGAAGCGTTGTTAAGACGATAAAGTACATATAAAATTCGAGTTTCAATGTCTTTAACAAAAGGAATTACATTAGAAGAAGAAATGAAGAGGAATCCTCAATTGAAACTGTCCGATATGCAATCACTGAGAGAATGGTGCGAGAAGCAACCACATTTGCCAAAAATTGAAGACAGCTTCCTCGCTTTGTTTCTTCACAGCAATTACTATCAAATAGAACCAACGAAAAACAAAATCGAGAATTATTATACGATAAGGACACTTTTACAAGAAGAATTTTGCAATCAAGATCCGCTTAAAGAAAAGGGGCTACAACAAATCTTCAAAACCTCGTAAGCAATTTTATAAATTATTAATGAATGAACAGTAGTAATATTTATAATTTGTTCATATATACATAAAATGGCCAATTTATGTAACATTTAAAATATACATAATGTGAGATCCACTTACAAAATAAAATAATTTCTATGAAATGTATAGACAATATACTTTCAAAAATATCATAGAATATTTTTAATATTTTTTATACATATATAAACTTGTTATATATATAAATTTAAGTAAATTATCATCAATAAATTTAATGTTAAATTATAATACACTCAACTAAATATCGATAATAAACTTAAGTATCTTAACAGATCGAAAACACAATTGAGCTATACAAGATGTAATAATTATATAAAATTTATTATTATTAATATCATACGGAACGTTTCAATTTTACTGTGTCCTCATCAGCCGTACATAACCCACACAAATTAAAACACATCAAATAAATTTAAGTTACGCCAACGCATTATAAATTACGTGGTATTAAAGTTCAAAGTAAAAATTATTAACAATTAAAAATTACGCAGTATAAAACATAAATTTTCACAAAAGTTTGAGCTTCATTTATAAAGTCGATGGACAGTCATTTAATCAAATCGTAAAAAAAAAGGATTGTATTGGTTTTTTCTTATAATTTGATTATATGAATTTATTTATTATTATACTGTCCATAAACTTCATAAATAAAGCTTAGACTTTTGTGAAAATATGT
>NW_017277424.1:0-330 GCF_001594065.2 Cyphomyrmex costatus | reverse complement strand
TATATATATATATATATATATCTGTCTGGATGTGTAAATGTGTATGTAATATATCCTTACACGTACATACATTATTACGCCTGGGATTAGTAAATACTTTTTCGTTTTTTGAAATATCAATATTCTTTTACGGATATCTTTAAAAAAGGATCAGATCAGACTTTGAGAGAGTGATTTTCTAGCATCTAGAGTCATTACGAAGAGATCCCCGCAGTTTTTTTTTAGCTACATATCAGGCAAACTTTTTTTCCGTACATAAACACCGTGGAGAGCTGCGTTCAACTCCAATCGAGGTATTGATGTTGTTTTCAGAGGTGCTATCTTGCTTTT
>NW_017277423.1:0-765 GCF_001594065.2 Cyphomyrmex costatus | reverse complement strand
CGAAAAGTAACTGATATATTACTAAATGTGCCAGTTCAAAGTAAACATACATTATGTTATTTTTTATGTTATGTACCACGAAAATTAAATAAAAACTACAAAAATTGAACCTGTCAAAATTAAAACGATCACCTAATCACAAAATAAAAAACCCAATGAATATCTTCCTTTGAAAATTGACCCCAAAAATTTGTACCATTCTAAATTAAAATGATTATCTAATAATGTAACCTAATAATTTAAACCTTTAATACTTTAAATGATATTATCTAATATAATATATTACCACGAAAAGTAACTGATATATTACTAAATCTGCCAGTTCAAAATGAATGTACATATAACGAATATTTTCTATTGTTACATCCCACTAAAAATCCCTCTTTCTTCATTATTATAAATATATGATTCATACATTTTCTTTATCTTATTTCTAGTTTGGTATTTCCTCAACTATATCAGTTGATTATGTAGAAAGCACAGAATTATGTAGATATCACAGAATTATGTAGAATTTAGTTCATAAACATTCAAACAACAGATGACTCACGCTCGCATACTCTTATGCGTCACGTAGATAAAGAATATCTATTTTATAATCTTTTTCCTTCGAAGGCCTTTTTCTAGAAAAATGTTAAACAATAGCATATATGCCTAATAATTAAGTAGTAGTATATGGTAAGACCTTTCCGAATGCGAGGTTGAATATCTTTTATTTTTCCTTTTCTTTCTTTTGTCTCTTATTCTTAATGAAACTAAAATCCA
>NW_017277422.1:0-533 GCF_001594065.2 Cyphomyrmex costatus | reverse complement strand
ATGGACCAAGGTAGAGAACCAATCAGAAGTTGAGCCCGCTTTGGCCAAACTCTTATTATAGGACCTCTATTCTATCTCAAGTTTTCTACGCCATCTACCGCAATACATAGAGCGCGTTCAGCGGACTCAACAGTTGAGTGAACGCTCGCTATTATTGGTGCATTCTTTTAGATCATCTAATCAGAATTTTATATCTAGAAGAATACACCAATAACAGCGGGCGCTCACTCAACTGTTGAATCGGCTGAACGCGCCCATACTGTAACATATACTTGATCACAGTATAGGTAAGTACAGTAGTTTTAAGCGGGGAGCACAGACTTTTGCATAACGCATAAACCATATACATAAAGAATTTGATTGGTCCATTGACTCATGCATAAGAAAATGGGCCAATGAAATTCTTTATGCACATGCTTTATGCGTTATGCAAAAGTGTGTGTTGGGGCTCTCACTCTCCAAAATTTATAGGTGCGCGAATCGCACCACTTTCATCATGGTGTCGATGTCACGTATGGATACTGTGTCACTGT
>NW_017277421.1:0-483 GCF_001594065.2 Cyphomyrmex costatus | reverse complement strand
GGTGTCCAAATCGGACCAATACAAAAAACACTAAAAAAACAAGTAAGCCAGCTAATTCATCGACGAAAGAAGGTTTGCCACAACCTGATTGTTGTATTGGTGATCGACCGACCAGAGATCTGATCGACCAGAGATCTGGTCTAAGGAACACTAAATCAATAAAATGTCATGTGTCATCAGAAAAAGATTGATGGAATTTTTTATTGACCTTAATTCTAATAATAAAAATTGTATTTTTATCTTTGAGTCTTAAACTGCTTGTTTTTACTCAGTACTAATAAAAATTAATTAAAATATTTTTAAATTCTATCTAAAAATCCATAAAAATAGGAATTTATAGTTCCAAATCATACCGAAAAATGCATTTTTACATTTTCTATTATAGTTCGACACAGGTAAGAGGTACGTTAAAATGCTCTCAAGCAAAAATGAAGGAAATTAAATGATCTTTCGAACAATACTATTGGTTTTTTGATCGGACTT
>NW_017277420.1:0-696 GCF_001594065.2 Cyphomyrmex costatus | reverse complement strand
TGAAACATCCTTCACTTTCTTCAGCGCATCTTTCGTCGCGAAATCCATTTCGAATTGTTTTGCAGATATCAGATTATTCTTATCTGATAAATCTATTTTATTAAGGTAAGAGATTATTGTTTAGTATTTCATTTTTTACCATCCGCAGTATACAGGGTGATTCAGAACGACCCCGTGTCCTTGCAAAGACGTGTTCCTAACTGAATTCTGAGACGATTTTTCCTTTATGAAAATTTTATCTGACGCTTACTTTTTGAATCATTAAAAGATAAAGTTAGCGAATTACGATCCGCGAACAGAAGGTAAGCAGTTGGTTAATTATTTATTTCTAAATCACTTGTAATAAACACGTTACATACACAACCCGACATGATCCGACGTGAAGACTGAGCTCGATGACAACAATCAAAAAGGTTATGTTTTTACGAATCGACATGAATAGCAGTATTCATTAATAACGATAAATCGATAGAATCGTTCATAAATCGTTCAGTGTGGTGTCAACAAGTATCGATTAAATGCGTTAGTAAATCAATGAAAGTGTTACAACTAGTGAAAGTGTTTTAGATACTACATATTTTTAAAAGAAAAACGAATTTCTGTTTTATTACTTGACATTAGTTTGTCACAAGGGTCTTCGTATTGCTTTTCCAGTTCTTCCGATTGTGAAAGTTATTCGTCAAGTTAAAGCAGTAT
>NW_017277419.1:0-1176 GCF_001594065.2 Cyphomyrmex costatus | reverse complement strand
CAATAATATCTATGTTTCGTTGAGATATTCGTCAATCCTAATTACCACGTTCTTCAAATCGATATAATATTCATATAATATTTTGCATTAACCTAAGAGCAACACGTTATAAGAAAACATATACGAAGTATGGACTATTGGAGGATGATGCCAAGGGGAAAATAATATATTCCATTGCGCAATGTCTTTGATGTAAGCGAATTATATTTTGATTGAGCGTTTATATTTATGTTGTAATTTTTGAATAGTGTACTGAGGATGGTCACTCTTGTAGGACCGAAACGTTTAATTGTGTTTTTGACAATAAATTATTGACTCTAAAAGTCTCACGAACTAGATCTAGTGTGTGGTTTTATGCTCTTCTATTTTTTGAAATTATTTTTTTAAATAATAATACTATATTGATTCTTAAAGATTAAAGATACCACTTGTGTTTTACTTTTTAATTTGGTAGAATTTAACTTGGCGCCGACTGTTGATATCAAATCTTGTATACAAATGATAAATATCATTAAAATTAAGTAAGTAATAAGGTAGAAAAACTTGGCGCCGACTATTGATATCAAATGTTTTATACAAATGTACATGTCATTGATTTAATTAAATAATAAGGATAATACCACGTTGGTTTTTAAAGATTAGAATTTAACTTGGCGCCTACTATTGATATCAAATCTTTTATACAAATGATACATGTCATTAGAATTAAGTAAATAAGGATAATATCACGTAGGTTTTTAAAGATAGTTCTACTAAACAGCAAATGTGATTGGTCAGTTTCACAGTCGATTAAGTAATTGACGTTGGTGAAACTGGCCCAAATGATTTTCTGACCAGCAGCACCCACTCTTAGCGCTTTTTCCTACCTTTTTTTTAAAAAGGTAATTATTGTATTTTATTACATCGAGATCGAGAAATAGCAGCGCGAAGTGTTTTTACATAAAAAATTTTTGTATTTAAATAAATTTTTTTCATTTTGTTTTTAAATTAATTGTGATATATTTTTTTTAAAGAAGAATTAAATCACTTGGTTTCGAATAGAATGATCTTTTAATAAGAATACAAAGGCATACACTTAGGTTTCATTGTATGAAGATAAAGATAGTACCACAGGGGTTTTACTTTTTAATTTGGTAGAATTTAACTTGTCGCCGACTGTTGATATCAAATCTTGTA
>NW_017277418.1:17250-27257 GCF_001594065.2 Cyphomyrmex costatus | reverse complement strand
CTGTTTTTCTTTTCCCCATGTCTACTTTGTAGATGGAGTCTGAAATTTTTTCTATTATTTTTACTGGACCGATGTATAGTTCATCCAGTTTTTTTCTGTTGAGTCTATTGCCGCTTTTTATGTATACTGTGTCTCCTACATTGAATACGTATTGCTTTCGGTTTTTATCGAATAATTTTTTATTATAATTGTGTGATTTAATAGTGTTTTCGTATGCCTGTCTTCTGTCTCTGGTCCATTTGTTTTTGTCCGTCGTCTTCTTCAGTTCTTCTGGTAGAGCTGTTACATTAGTACCGTCTAATAGGTACTTTGGTGAAAATCCCGTAATTGTGTGTTCTGTCTCATTGTACTTGTCCACACATTCCCTTGCGATTGTTGTCCAGGCTTTTTTTTCTTTCTTCTCGTTTATTCTACATCTAATTTTGTTTACCAGTGTCTGGTTCAGTCTTTCATTTAAACCGTTAGAAAAAGGTGTATCTATTGCTGTAAAGAAAATAAAGTAAAAATCAATTTTACTTTATTTTCTTCTAAAAATCCTTTAAATTCTTTAGAATTGATTCCTGGGTATTGGTCCGTAAGAATTATTCCAATTTCGTCTGTTTCTAGCACGGTTTTGACTAGTTTGATGAAATCTTTTGTACTTTGTGTTTTTGATGTGGTGATGAATGCGTATCTTGTGTAGTGGTCCACCAAGAGATGTAGATATCTTTTTGTAGATCTGGATGCACCAAAGCCGCCGATCGTGTCTATTGACATTATTTCGAAGGGTCTCGTTGCTGGTCCTAATTGTGACATGAAACCATATTTCTTTTGGCCTCTGGATTTGTTTTTCTTGCAGGTTTCGCAGTTGTTACATAGTTCTTTTATATTTTGTGTAAGGTTTTTTGCTGTATATAGAGGGCTAATTTTTCTCTGCATCTGTCTGATGCCTATGTGACACCACTCTTCATGGATTTTCTTAATGAGGTTTTTACTGAATTCTTCTGACAAAATTATTTTATCATTTTTCCTTACCTTCTTGTAAAATATATCATTTATTTTTTTCAGATGTTTATTATTATTTTTTTTTTTATTGTTTCGTTATTTTCTTGATCCGTCTTTATGTCGTCTAATTGTATTAAGTTTACTATTTTCAAAATTTCTTCTCTATTATCTTCTGGCTCTAACACCGGATTTCTGCTCAGACAGTCTGCTTCTAAATTTTCTTTTCCTGGAACATATTTTATTTTAAAGTCGTATTGTGATAGGTAGTAAGTTAGATCTCCCAACTCCTCGTCTGTTCTTGCTTTTATGTTCATGTTTTCCAAAGGCTTGTGGTCCGAGTATACTGTGAATTTTTTTCCGATAAGCCAGTATTGCCAGTATTGTATAGCTTCCTTTATGGCTAAACCTTCTAAATATATTGCTTTTTTCTTTTTTTGGGCTTCGTTTAATTTTTTTGAGAAGTATGCTACTGGTTTGTCTTTTCCGTTTTGTTGTTCTTGTTTTAATACAGCGCCGATACCTTCTAGTGACGCGTCCGTATAAATTTTTATTTGTAAATTATTATCGAATATTTCTAGTATCGGTTGGGAGCATAGGAGTCTTTTTATTTTATTGAATGAAATCTCACATTTCTCGGTCCATTCGAATTTTTCGTTTTTTCTTAATAATTTGTGTAGTGGATCTAAAATTATTGCGCTATTTGGTATATATTCATGATAAAAGTTTATTTTTCCTAAAAATTGTCTTATGTTCTTTGTCGTCTTCGGAGTGGGAAATTCTCTAATAGAAGCTAAGTTATCTTTAATTGGTCTTACTGTATTGTTTTGGATTATATGACCTAAGTATTTTACTGAGTTAGAAGCAAAAGTGCATTTCTTGAATTTTAATCTGAATCCCTCTTTTATTATTGCTTCTAATACTCTTTTTATATGCTCTATGTGATCTTCAAAAGATCGTGAATATATTAATATATCATCTATATAACTTGCCGAGAATTCTGTGAGTCCGTGTTTCCTCAAAATGTTATTTAAGATCCTCTGGAAAATTGCCGGTGATGTTTTCAATCCGAATGGTAAGCATGTCCATTGGAAGTGTCCGTCTTGTGTAACAAATCCGGTTTTTTCCCTGTCTTCAATCCGAAGTGGGATCGACCAAAAAGCCGAGTTTATATCCAGTGTTGTAAAATATTCGCAATTTCTTGTTTTTATTATTATGTCACCTATCAAAGGAAATGGTTGAGCTTGTGGTATTATAATTTTATTTAATTCTCTAAAGTCGATGCATAATCTGGATCTTTTATTTTCGTCTCTTTTAAACGCCAGCGTTACTGGGGCTGCGAAAGGACTATATGATTCTTCTATTAAATTTTTTTCTAATAATTTTGCTACCTGTTGTTCTATTTCTTTTTTATCATTTACTGTGCATCTATATGGTCTCTTATTGCAGTATTTATCAACTGATAGATCTATGTGTGCCTCGTAATCCTTGACTGTTCCAATATCATATTTATCTTTTGCAAAGATTGTTTTGTATTCTTCTATTAATTTTTTTATTTTATCTTTCTTTCCGTTATCTAAATGATCTATTTTTATTTCAAACTCGTCTTCTTGTACATGTTCGTTGAAATTCACTGAATATGTTTTTGTTCCATCCTCTGTACCTTTTTCTTTTTTTGTTTCTGTTTCATTTTTTTGTAAAATTTCTAAATTCTCATTTTGGATCAATTTAAATTTTTTTATCATATCTAATCCTATAATGAAATTTTCGAAATTTTTTGTTTCAACTATATGTACATCTATCTCTTCTTCAATATCGAAAATTTTTATTTTTATAGTTGTCATTCCTTGCGTTTTTTTCACACCATTAGCTGTTCTTAAGTATACTCTGTTTATATTTGTATCTTTTATTATTTTGACTAGATTTGCGTTTATTAGTGAGATTTGGGACCCTGAGTCATATGTCCCTTCTATCTCTAGTTTATTTTCTAGTAGTATTTTGACTCTAACTAATGGTGTGATTTCTAGTTTTTTTTCTCTGTATTTAACTTTACCTCTATGGTTGAGTTGTTTCCAACTACACTGGATATTTTGTTCTTTTCTCTATTATCTTCTCTAATTTTGAACCAGCATGAATCTTCCGAGTGGTATCTAGAGCCTTTATTCAGACCTTCGCATATTCTGCATGGCCTTTTCTCTATATTATTCTTTCTATATTCTGATTTGTCTTCTTTTTTTTTTGAAAAATTTTTACTCATTAAATTTTCATGTTTTCTAATTTCATTAAATAAATCCGTTGAATTTTCAATCCTGTCTTTGTCTATTTTATTCATAATGAATTCTGGTAGTCCTACTACAATTAGAGCAATCAGTGTTTTTGCATCCGTATCTTTATTTATATCCAGTAATAGTTTCTCTTTTCTCATAGCATAGTCAATTAATGCCCCCTCTCTGTATTTAAATGAGAAGGCGTACATTGTCGTCTTCCATCCTTTATTATCGAATGTTTTCAGAAATCTTTCTTTCCATTCATTCCATGTGGAGTCCATTGTTAATTTTGTCATTGTTGAGCTGTACCAATCTAAGCATCCCTTTTCCAAAAACAGTCTTAGTACGTCTATTTTTGTTTCGTCCTTATTTATATCAAATCTTGTACATTCTTTTTCAAAGTTTTCCATCCATTGTATTGCGTTCGGATTTTTACTATTGAATTTTTCTATTATAAATTTTTCTGAGATCTGTTTTAAGTTTTGTTGACTTTCCCTGTTCTGTGTGGTCTCTATTAACTTTTCTAATATTTTATTTAAATTATCATTTTGTTCTTTTGTTTCCACAATTTCCTCTAAATATTTATCCATGAATTGTAAGTTTCCATCTTCATCTATATATGTGTCTTTTAGTGCCTTTGTTAGTGAAATCCAGACTTTTCTTTTTTGATGTCTCTTTCTTAGACTGCTCCTCACTTTGTTGTAATTCTCTGTTTTTATTAACTCTTTATGACTATCTATGAGTTTATCCTCTTCCGATAGAGCATATTGTTTTCCATCCTCCGTTGTAATTGAGGTTATGGTTATTGTGTTCGATTTTGGATCCCTCGGTGATGCCACCAATATAAACTCGAACTGCAATTTTGTGGTCATTGTTTTTTTTTTTTTTTTTTTTTCTTCTTACAATTGTCGTTATGTAAGACAATTTTTACCAACTATGGTAAGGTGGAGTTATATGAATAAAACTCGAAGTGTTGCTCTGTAATAAGAGTTTTAAACTTTATTCGCTGTTGCAACAACAAACATACTTACAACAATATTTACAACTTTACCTGTAATAAGAGAAACGACAATTGAAGTTTATTCTTTCACTCTCTATTAGAACTATTTATTAGTTTCTATATGCAAGAATATCACAAAGAATCTGCATACGTGTTTCTCACACCTTTGTCTCACTTTTCATTGTTTCTCCCACTCCAAGTCTCTCAGGACTGTAACTGAGGGCTCTATCGTTTCGGAAGACAACTAGACTTCCAGCGCAGCAAATTCAAATGAAGAAAGTATTCTTTCTTTACATATATAAAAAACATAAATCTCATGCCACAAGACCAAAGAAGAGAAAATTTTCAGGAAATTAGTTTACTGCTGAACGCGAAACTGAATTTATCAGTACATCGGCGAAAAAGTTGAAAGATTCAAATATCGAAGATGTGACCGTGGACGCTATTCGAATTATGTGATTTTACACTTCTTAAATGTTTTCACTTTTCTCAGCACGATTGTGAAGTGTAAAAATTGTAAAAGTGACGTGCAATTTTCAAAAACTGTTGGTGCAGGCGTTGCATTTAAATTAGTGGTCAAATGTAAGTGTTCAACTCGTTCTTGTGATTCCAGTCCAACTGTAAACCGATTCTTCGAAATTAATCATCGACTAATGTTCGCTGTACGTATGATGGGAGGAGGACTGCAAAGTTTAAAAATACTTTGCGGACTGTTAGATATAACAGCAACGTTTAGCAACAACATTTATTACACTTTCCTCAAAAACTTACACGCAGCAGCGAAATCCGTTTTTTAATTTTACCAAAGAAAAGCAGTGCGCGAAGAAATAAAAAAAAATACCGAAGCTAATAATGAACCTCTGCACTTAAGTGTTTCCGGTGACGGTTCCTGGAAAAAAAGAGGATTTTCATCATTATTTGGTCTGACAACGTTAATTGGAAAGTACACGAAGAAAGTTATAGACGTTATTGTGAAGTCTGCGTATTGTCAAATCTGCGCCAGTTGGGTAGCGAAGATAGGTACACCAGAGTATGAGTCCTGGAAAGAGAGTCACGACAAAGTATGCACTGCAAACCATCAGGGAAGTTCAGGGAAAATGGAGGTCAATTCAGTGAAGGAAATGTTTGCACGTTCAGTCTCATTGCTCGGTGTAAAGTACGAGTATTACATCGGCGATGGGGATACGAAAACTTTTAAAGCGGTTGCTGATCTTCAACCTTACGACGATCTATAGGTAAAAAAAAAAGAGTGCGTCGGCCATGTACAGAAGAGAATGGGTACTCGACTTCGGGCCGTGAAGAAAAGTACAAAGGGCCTCGGCGGTAAAGGTTCCGGCAAATTAACCGACAAAGTGATTTCTAATTTAACAACATACTACGGTTTGGCCATAAGAAGAAACCCAAATTTAGTGAAGGACATGAAAAATGCAGTATGGGCTGTATATTACCATAATATTTCGACTAATGAAAAACCGCAGCATATGTACTGTCCCACCAGGCCAAACAGTTGGTGCAAGTGGCCCTTGACTGAGGCACACAATAATCTCGACGCATTCAAGCACAAGGCCCCTCTTACTGAAAAAGTTGCAGATGCCATAAAACCCGTGTTTGAAGCTTTGTCATCGGATGATTTAATGGAACGGTGTACTGGAGGTAATACGCAAAATTCAAACGAGTCGGTCAACGCTTGTGTATGGAAGATTGTACCAAAACATTTGCATTGCGGCGGACAAACCATTGAAATTGCAACATATATAGCGTGCAGCCTGTTCAACGAAGGTAGTATCTTAAAAATTATGGAATCGTTGGGAATCTCCCCTGGATTAGAAGCGCACAACTATGCCCGGAACGCAGATCAGAAACGTATTGCTTCAGCTGAACACAAAATGACAGACGCCGCAAGAGCAGCTGCATTATCGAAAAAAGCGGATCAATCGTCACAAATGAAACATTACGAGATGGAGGAAGGCCTAATGTATGGTCCAGGAATAGCCGATTAACCGAAAGGTACATTATTTTTCGATTTACACAAAGAAAACCCTTATCAAAACTTTAAACGCGTTTTCTGAAAAATACTGTTTTTCAAAACTGTAGCCACGATTTCTCAAGATCTAATTGACGGATCGGGTTCAATTTTTTTTTATTTTAAAGTAAATTAAATTTATTGGAGGATGAACCTAAATGCGACTAATATTTCATGTTTTTTCGATTTTTTATAGCACTTTGAAGAGCGAAAAAAAACGTAAAAAACGATATTTAAAATTCAAATGCATGTCATTTTTTCAATTTTCGATATTTCTTCGATTTTATAGGTTCAAGCTCCAACAAATATCATATATTTTAAGAAAATTTTTGGTTTTTTCGTTTTAGATCATCCGTTCGACCACAATCCTGGCTGCAATCAACCAACATTTTTTTCACACGGTCACGTTGCAGCACGCATAAAACATTTTCTTCACTATATTAAGCGCCGAAAAAATTTATTTTTGTACTTAAATACTTGATAAATATGTGCCAAAAAACTAGAATTGATAATTTACATCCTACCATGAGAAAAAAATTCAAGAAAATTACCTTATTTTCGGGTCGCTAGATGAGAACCTCCCCTTAATTACTATAAATGGTCTACTATGGTTTTTAAATAATGTAATAACTAACTACTCTTAAATTAAAGGCTTTGATGAAGTAAGAATTTAAATATTAAATTTCAAAAGTACTGTTCAAGCCAAGACTGGTTGTCTAATGCAAATACATAGATAGAGTCAAGAAATAATATTCGCATTAGACAACCAGTGTTAGTTTGAATAATACCTTTAAAACTTGGGTAATTACCCAGATAGCCAAACCCACCAAAAGCACGCATTGCAAATTTATGCTACATATTATAATGGCAAAAATCGAGCAGCAGTCGAACACGGTTTACCGTTTCAGTATAGCTATAACAGAAATACAACAAAAATAGAGCAGACCTGCGTCATAATACATTAGCAAAAATTCTGTAAAAATTCATCAAACTTTGCCGAAATAAAGCAAGCAGAAATCGAGCAATACATGCTGACAAAATAAATTAACAAAAAATAGATCAAAACTTGATATAAAACATGACTACATGTTAAATCAGCAAAATGTTGTTAAAAATCTGGCACACTTATTGTCAAGCAAAAACGCAACAAAAATCGAGCACAGCCTGCCGTCACGTCGTGACCATGGACCTATAATATATGGACCGAGTATCCCCACCACATGCCTATAGAATAGACAAGGAAACCGTGATGTCAGGGTATAAAGTGAGATAGCTCTCCATACTACCCTACATGCTCTGCTGCCATAGGTCCATGAGCAGTAGTCCATGTAAGTTAGTTAGGTTAGTATGGAGAGGGAAAGTACGTGCGAATCATGCTGTCTCACTTTATATCCTGGCATCATGGTTTCCTTGTCTATACTCGGTCCATATATTATAGATCCATGGTCGTGACTACAAAAACGCGATAGATATAGAACGTGATCTGCCCTATCAGCCATTGATGGCGAAGATGCAGCAAAAATCATGCATAATCTGTCTATTTATATAAATTGTCTATTTATAAAATATTTTTATTAAAAGTATATATAGACAATTCAAAACATTTCTGTCAATAAGGTAACAGTGGAGCAGTACGTTAGGTGAACGACTCAGAACTGGACCGTGGATCGAGGAGTCACGAGTTCAAATCCTATCAGGTTTAAAAGTTTTTTCCTAGGTTATTAGTCAATTCAGCACTTAAGGAGAGGACACAAATGATGGAGAAAGAAATCTAATTAAAATACGAATTTAATTAAATTAAGAATTGCTGTAACTTTTTTTTCGGCAGTCTATGCGCGATTTTTGTTGGGTTTTTGCCATCGATAGCTAATTAGGTAGATCGCATTCTATATCTGCCGCGTTTTTGCAGTCACGACGTGACGGCAGACTGTGCTCGATTTTTGCTGCGTTTTTGCTGTCAGTACTGGTTATGTCAGGTTGTTCTGCATTTTTACCGCGTTTTGCTGTCACGATGTGTTAGCAAATAATGATTGATTTTTGTCGTATTTTTATCGTTGTATTATGTTGGCAGGATGAACTTCCGGTTAGGAAAAGGCAGGGTAGAGACGTGCATATGTAAGGCAGAGTGAACAATAGAGAAAAGAATATAGCAGTGAACGATAGGAGGAAGGACACAAAGTGGAGTGGAAGGAGAGAAGGCGGATAAAGGTGGGGAAGAGAGGGCAAGCGGAGAGAGAAGATCGGAAAGGAGGAAAAGTGTGTAGAAGTTTCGGGAAGGCCTCTAGGTTAGGAGGAAGAGCGCGCGGTCTGAGAAAGAAGGAGAGCGAAGAGTTGACGGCGGTAGCCGTCAGATGACACCGATGGTGAAAAGACCGGCAGGCAGTAAAAACACCCCTAAAAACAAACCGAAAGAGGAAAATATGCAGAGATACATGACAGAGAAAGAAGAGCCTATGATAAGGGTTATAAAGGAGATGGAAGAAAATATTTGCAGACGGATGGAAAAGATGAATGAGAACATGTCGTGTCAAATTGAACAATTGAGGAAGGAATGGAAAGAGGGAAAACGGGAGATGGAGAAAAATAGAAGAAAAGATAAAGAAGAAAGCATCGCAGAGATGAGGAAACTGGAAAGAAGAATAGAAAAATTAGAATGGGAAAGAGAAAAGAAAGAGAGAGGAAGAAGAAGAAACAACATTGTTATCAGAGGCATAAATAAATGGGACGAAAGCAAGATGGAACAACAGGTATCAGATTTTGTTAAAGTAAATTTGAAAATAGACGTGAAAGTGAAAAGGGCGTTTAAAATGAAGGAGAGAGGAAACAAGTGCATCGTATTAGCTGAATTGTAGAGTTGGGAAGAAAAAAGAGAAGTCATGATGAAAAAGAAAGAATTAAGTGCAGAAATATTCATAGATAATGACTTAACAAAAATGGAAAGAGAAATGCAAAAACAATTGAGAGAGAGAGCAAAAGAGGAGAAAGAGAAAGGAAATAATGTGAAGATAAGCTATGGTAAGATTTTTGTTAAAGACAGATGGCTACGCTGTAACGAGAGAAAGGGAAGGATAGAAGAAGACAGAGGAGGAAATAGAGAATAAGGAAAGGAAAAGGATGGCGGAGAAGTGTCGAGTGGGGGGCTGAGAGTCTGTTTCTGGAACATAGCGGGTTTGTATAACAAATGTGAAGAAACGTGGGAATACCTGGAGGAGTTTGACATTGTGGGACTGGTGGAGACCTGGTTAGAGGAAGATAGTTGGGGGAGGTTGAAGGATAAATTGTCGAAGGAATTCTTTTGGAGTTTTATACCAGCAAAGAAAGAGCATAAAAAGGGAAGAGCAAAGGGCGGGATAGTCATGGCATTGAGTAAGAAAATAAGGAACATGGAAGTTAGGGAAGTCAGTGATGCAGTGATGGAATGTAAACTGGAATATAATGGGAACAAATGGAGGATAATGACAGTATACAGTCAAGAGATAGAAAAAACAATGGAGACAGTGCTGAAGAACATCCCAGAAGAAGAGGAAGAATATTTGATAATTGGAGGAGACCTAAATGCAAAAACAGGCGAGGAAGGAGGTCCGATAAGGGAAGAAGAAAACGGAGAAAGAAGCGGGAGTAGAAGATCTATAGATAAGGTAATAAACAGAGAGGGTCGCAGATTACTAAGCGGGATAGAAAAAAGAGGCTGGGCAATACTAAATGGAAGTTTTGGAAATGAGGGAAGTTGGACGTA
>NW_017277418.1:13771-15899 GCF_001594065.2 Cyphomyrmex costatus | reverse complement strand
AGAGGAACGGCCTTGCCGTCGATTCCGAAAAGGCGCGACCTATTCTGGAATATCCAGTGCCGCGTAATCTTAAACAATTGCGTCGGTTCTTGGGAATATCTTCCTGGTATCGTAGATTTATCCCACAGTTGGCCACCGCGAGTGAGCCGTTAACTAGATTGTTGAAAAAGAATCAGCGCTGGGAGTGAGGGATGGAGCAGGAAAAGGCGTTCGAGGAAATTCGCGCTCGTTTAGCGGTCGCTCCTACTTTATCGTGTCCGAATCTTGACGTTCCATTCGTCATACAAACAAATGCTAGTTCTGTCGGGTTAGGTGCCATGTTAACTCGGAATATCGAGGGGGAGGCACAGAGGATCCCTGGTATCAGAGGCAGGCCGTTTATAATCGTCATAGGCGGAATCATGTTTTTAGTGTTGGCGACTTGGGGTGGAGATGTCGGAACGCACTGTCGTCTGCGGCTCGGGGGATGGCTGCGAGGTTGGCGCCGAGATTTCGGGGACCTTTTAGAATTATTCGTGTTGTGTCGTCTGTAGTGTATGAGCTTGTCGCTCTGGATAGAACTGCTGCAGGAAAGGTTCACGTGAGGGACTTGAGGCCGTATATCGCCCCGGATTAGATGAATCAGGTTAGATGTCCTCAATGATTCCTTCCTTTGCCCTTCCCTTAGGCTGTCGGACCTCTTTCTTTTTCTCTCATTCTGTCGGTCTGGGGGGTGGCGACTCAGCCGCGTGCCTTCCTGTAGCGGCGAAGTCTGGTATTGCTTTGCGTTATTCTGTCTCGTTTGTATCGTCTTGTATTGTCTCGTTTTGTATCGTCTTGTATCGTCTCGTATCGTATAGTCTTGTATTGTACGAGGTAACGTGTTCTTGTATTCTTTCGTCTTGTGCTATACAAGGTAACGTGTTCTGGTATTCTTTCGTCTTGTGCTATACAAGGTAACGTGTTCTCGTATTCTTTCGTCTTGTGCTATACAAGGTAACGTGTTCTGGTATTCTTTCGTCTTGTGTTATACAAGGTAACGTGTTCTCGTATTCTTTCGTCTTGTGCTATACAAGGTAACGTGTTCTCGTATTCTTTCGTCTTGTATTGTACAAGGTAACGTGTTCTCGTATGGTTTCGTCTTGGGTTGTGCGAGGTAACGTGTTCTCGTATTGGCTCGTCTTATATTGTACGAGGTAACAGAGTCTCGTGTTGTTTTAACTGTTATTTAGGTTGCTACTCTTCCGCTGGGGCCCAGGGCCCGGGTATTCCGGCGGGAGAGGGAGCGAATTTGTGGTTGTGAATCCGTTTTTTTTTCTGGTTTCCTGTTCTTTTTCTTTTCGATTAAATTAATTAACGTTGATAATGTTGAAGAAATAAAGGCGGTGAGCATGAGGCGAGTACTATGGTGGCAGATGACGCTCGTCGAGAACTCCTCGGTCTGTTTTAAGGAGGGGGGAGTTGTGACGTGACATTTTGTCAGTCACCCAGAAAAACGGCATAACGCGAAATCCTGGGTCCTTCAGGGTCAACGGGCGAGCGCACAGGCGAATGTGCAACATTATTAATTATTTTTATGTCTTTTTGCGACTATTGTGTTACTTATTTCCGAGAGTCGGACATTTCTGAGTACCGTCGACGACGACCTTGATATCGTCTCTTCTGTAATAAAGTAAACTTGTCGTCGACGCGCGACCGCGGAATTCTGTAGATTATGGCAACTCATGTATCGACGCGTATTGAATAAAGTGGAAACTCTTTGTTATTTTTCATATTAAGTTCTGTCTGATTATTTCTGTCTGTCTCTACCTTGTTCTCCGACATTGTTCCCCGCTTATCGCGAACCACCCCCTCTGCCAATTTCGTTGGCTGAGCTAGCTGAGCCTGTCCGTCGCGAATTCCGTTGCTCTATAATTTCTTTGTCCGAGCGTAACATCTTAACTTTTAGTGCGAAGAGTGGCACACTCTCTCGTGCCTAGCGCCCAACGAAAATTAGTACGGCTCGAATATCGTAGCATATAAAGTTTAAGGAAGAACCGCACTTTTGCTAATTATATCATTGTGTCCACCTTTTTGAGCTATCGCGTAAAAGAGCAGCGGATGAAGTGACGAAGTTGTGCCGTTTCCCCAAAAGTACGGTCACAATATA
>NW_017277418.1:0-12584 GCF_001594065.2 Cyphomyrmex costatus | reverse complement strand
CGACGACGACGTTTCTTAATAAAAATAAAACGTGAAAATTCACAGATCCCGACTTTACGTCGCGATATCTCCGCTCGTAGGGCACGTAGTCAAAAAATGAAAGCACTTTTATTATACAATTTTAGTATTTCCTGTCGATTGAGCGTATGTAGAACTTGATCGGTCCAGCCGTTACTGAGATCTGATCATCTCGACCCCGAAAAATTCTCAGTTTCGCGTAAAGGAGGCACGGCAGTGTCGCGCGCTTGGCTTAGCGCCGAGACACTACCGTGTCTCCAGATATAGGGGAGAGAGGATTTTCGGTTATAGACTATGTGATAGGAAACGATGAGGTAAATGAGGAAATTAAGAAGATAGAGGAAGGTAATAGGACAGAATCAGACCACCTGCCATTAGAGATAGAACTGATGGGATCGCAAGGATGGGAGGAGAAGGATGGGAAGGAGAGGGAAGTGGAAATAGAGAGAAGCGATTGGACAAAAGAGGGAATAAAGAGCTACCATGAGAAATGCGAAGGTTGGAGAAGCACACGGAAGGATTCAGAAGGCATGTGGATGGAGATAAAAGATAAGGTAAAAAATTCGATAAAGAGATATAAAAAGAAAATAATACCAGGGAAATTAGGAAAAAGAGAATGGTATAATAAAGAGTGGAAAGGTAAGAAAAGAGAGTTAAGAAGAGAGCTGAGAGATATGAAAAAAGGAAGGATTAGCAAGGAAGATTATGTAGAGAAGAGGAGGAGACACAAAGTATGGTGCGAGGAACAGAAGAGAAAACACGAAGAGGCAGAAGAGGAAAAGATAAGGAATATAAGAACGGAAGCAGAGGCATGGAAGTACATCAATAAGTATAGAAAGAGGAAATCAGAAGGACTAAACAAGGATATACAAATAAACAGGGGAAAGATGTTTGCATTCTTCGCGGACCTGAAAGCGGCATTCGACAACGTGGATAGGAAGCTGTTAAATAGAAGGATGGAAAAGATGCAGATAGAGAACAATCTGAGAAACCGTGTTATGAAGACATATAAAGAAACAAGAAATATAGTGAAGATAGGGGACAAGATGTCAGAAGAGTTTTGGACCGAAAAAGGCTTGAGACAAGGATGTCCTCTAAGCCCGACTTTGTTTAATATTTACATGTCGGACTTGGAAGAAGAGATGGAAAAAGGACAGTCAGGAGGAGTGGTACTAGGAAAAGAGAAATGTTGGACAATAATGTATGCGGACGATGTGGTGCTACTGGCAAATAATGAGGCGGATATGAAAGAAATGGTGAAGAAATTTACTAAATTTTTACAAAGAAAAGGGCTGAACCTAAGCACGGAGAAATAAAAAATGTTAGTATTCGAGAGAGGAAGACGTAGAACCAAAGCGAGAATATGGAAATGGAAAGAAGAGACAATAGAAGAAGTGAAAGAAATCAAGTATCTGGGATACACTCTTCAGAAAAATGGAGGATCAGAGAAACATATAAAAGAAAGAATAAAGAGGGCAACGGTGGCAATGAAGAGAACCTGGAGCATTGGAGAAAGAATTTTCAAGGACAACTTTGAAAGAAGGATAAAGATGTTCAACTCGCTAGTGGAAAGTATAGCACTATACGGAGCGGAGGTATGGGGTTGGTAGAATGACAACAGACTAGATGGGATAAAGAGAAAGTATACGAAATGGGTTCTGAAGCTTGATTGGAGAACACCAAATTATATATTGGAAGAGGAAACGAAAATAAGCAATATTAAAACTAAAGCGACTAGAAGAGCAGCAAAGTATGAAGAAAAAATAAAGAATTCGAAGAAAAAACTGATACAAGAATGTGTAAAGGAGTTGGGAAAGGAACGAAGGGAAGAAAAAGTGAATAAATGGAAAGAAAAGAGAAGGGAATTACTCGAGAGAGCGGGACTGAATAAGGTGCGAGGAGGAGGGGAAGAAGAGACAGGAGAACAAAAAATAGTAGAGGAGCTAATGAAGAGAATAGAGAAGAGGGAGGAAGAGGAAAGACTAGTAAAAATTAATGAGTCAAGGTATAATAGTTATTACAAGAATATAAAGACAGAAGGACTACCAAGATATTTGAGAATAGAGAATAGAGAAAGAGGGAGGAAGAGGAAAGACTAGTAAAAATTAATGAGTCAAGGTATAATAGTTATTACAAGAATATAAAGACAGAAGGACTACCAAAATATTTGAAAGGAAAGAGGAGGATGAAAGATAGAAGTATAATAGCCAGATTCAGATGCGGAAACGAGTTAAGAGGGGGTCAATATTGGAGAGAGGACGAAGAAAGAAGATGCAGAATTTGTTATAGGTCAGAGGAGAATGTAATACACATGCTTAAAGAATGTACGGAGACAAAAAGTGAGAAGCAGATGGTAGAATTTTTGGGGGAAGAAGGTAAAGGAATAGAGACAATGAAGAAAATTGATAAGGCGAGAAAGGAAGCAGAAAAGAGAGAGAGACGAAATGGGAGTGAGGAAGCAGATATGTTAGACACAGGAAGCAGGAGCTGTTCCGGGATAGATTCTTAGATTTGAGTTGATATTGGATATTAATTTGATTGTGTTTATGTTATGTTGATGTTGTTAATATAGATTTAGCGTAGAACAATACAAGAGTTGGTTATATGAAATGTTTACAAGTTGAAAGTTTATATATGCAAATTACAAATGTAAAATATGAAACACATGTAAATTGGAAGCCATCCAAAGCCGAAAGGCAAGGATTAAATAAAAATAAATAATAATAATAATAATAACAAATGTTGGCAGGCTAAGCTGTTAGAAACTAAGCTTAATGAGGAAGCAGCAGCTTGATATCTGCTGTAATGTCATGATCAAGTTTGCTGGCATACTGCTGGCATACTGCTAGCATTTTGCTATCTGGGTATATAGAATACGAGCCTCACCTCCGATTTTGATCTAATTAGGCTTATTCGACGCGTTTTCACTCAAAATGAAAGAATCCGGAAGAAATTTGTGGCGCTCGACCTCGTGAACCGAGATATTAAGCGTTAAAGTTCGAGATTTTAGAGGTTAAGATATCTGTCACTGCTTTAAAAATAACAAATTACTGCTTTAGAAACACAAAAACACTGCTTTAAAAATACAAATTCAATGCTTTAAAAAACAATTCAATTTAAAACAATAGTGGAGCCCCCCCGCGGGGGGGGGCAGAACCCACTGCACCCACGCATACACTTTTAACGTAGAAGTAATATGCGTGGATAAAGTATGTTCCGCTCCCTCAGTCCCTCTATGATTGTACTGTTGCTGTAAAAACAACAATTCGCTGCTTTAAAAACAATAGTGGAACCTCCCCGCAGGAGGGGCGGAACTTATTGCATCCACGCATGTTATATCTACGTTGTAAAAGTGTTTGCGTGGATACAGTGGATTCCGACCCCCCTGCGGGGGGACTCTACTATTGTTTTAAAGCAGTGAATTGTTTTTCAAAGCAGTGAATTTGTATTTTTAAAGCAGTGTTTTTGTGTTTATAAAGAAGTAATTTGTTATTTTTAAAGCAGTGACAGATATCTTAACCTCTAAAATCTCGAACTTTAACGCTTAATATCTCGGTTCACGAGGTCGAGCGTCACAAATTTCTTCCGGATTCTTTCATTTTGAGTGAAAACGCGTCGAATAAGCCTAATTAGATCAAAATCGGAGGTGAGGCCCGTATTCTATATAATTACCAAAACTTGTATTTTTATAATATTTATGCATAAGTATGTCGTTTATATGTCAATTTGTGAAAAAATTCTTAAACATAATTCTGTAGATGATCTTGAACTTACTTCACACAAAAATGATCTATCGGTAGGTGTCCAATCCTTTCTGCCAACCTGTGCCGTCCATTGGGCACGTCGAACTGGATCTCGGGGGAAAATTTTCATAATAAATCCTTTTTCGTCAGAATTTGTACATCCAGGAGCTGTACAACCTGTCATGTTGCTGAAATATTCTATTAGGCTGCGATTTCACTATCAATCTAACGCTAGCGTTTGGTCAATCACGTGAACTTTTTCTTGACGCTAGCGTCAAAAAGAAAAGCTCGATTATTTCAGCTTCAAATGTCAAGCAGCGTCAACAAAAAGAATGTTTGACAGTGAAATAATATAATATTACTTATTTATTATTTACACATTTATTTATAAATACACATTATTTTTTATTTAATAGGAATTAGAAATAGTAAAAACATGTGGATTGTGCGAAATGGTCATTCCTAGAAACGATGGTCATTCATAATCATTCCCATAAACGATATAGCCTCTCATCCTTGTCTAGAAGGCTATTCAAAATATTATACAGATAATTCTACATTATATTTTTTTCCGATGACGGATACGTATGTATAACCATATAACTTTAGGACTGCGCACAATCAAAGAAATAGAGAACAGAGAACACAGAATAAAAATTTCAATCCCTATATACACATTAGGACATACGATATATACGGACAGGGCTGGGTTGGACACATTTCAAATACCATACTTGTATTACATTCTTTTTGCCATTCATAATATCGTTGTTTGAATGACATTTTTTTAACGGAGTTAAAATAGTTAAAACAGAATAACCAGATAAAAGTGGCTAGTCGTTCCAAGACACCCCTGTTTGACGCTGGACACTAGCGTCGATCCATTTTCATTGACACTATGACGCCATGACGTTTTGACGCTGAAATCCAGCGTCATAGCGTCAAGTGAAAACGCACCCTTAGTTATTTTAATTTATAATATGTATATGTCAGAACACGTGTTTATTTCTGGTCAGCCGTTATATTATTCAGTTTAAAGATATCTTATAATAGTGTAAAATTAAAAATACTTGCCTAATAATATCAATATTGTTTTGATAAATGTTAACAAGACGCAAAATATATGACGCAAAATCGTTAAAGCTGACAACTACTTAGGTTAAGAAATAAGTCACAGCGGTCACAGCCATGAAATACTGCGATGTATCACGTGATATTACTACGTCATTAGAGAAAAAATGGCGGACCAATCGCGATGCTTCAAATCATGATATAGGTAAACATACGTGATGGCCAGACTCTTATTACAGGGTCTCTACTGGTCGCAAGCCTTCCATTCTTCGGGGCTACGCAGAATAAAAGGAACAGGGAACAGAGAACAGAGAATGAGAATTTCAACCTATCGGAAATCATGTACTATGGAATACACACTGTTTATTCCACAGTATATGATTTCTGATAGGTTGAAATTCTTATTCTCTGTTCTCTATTCCTTTTATTCTGCGTAGCCCCTTCTTCTCCCTATTCTTTGGCACAAACTAGGACCACTTTTGCTACACGCGTGTGAGTTCGGTCTTCTATTCTCTTACATGGTGCCAGCAAAGAATAGGGAGAAGAAGAATGGAAGGCTTGCGACCAGTAGGGACCCTCAAGTAAGGGATCAGACAACAGCGTGAAAGATGCGGATTGGCTGCCGCCATTAGTGGGATACTTCCGTTGGTTAGGTTAGTATGCTTTCCTTTTAAAGGACACACTCGACACAAAAATCGTTCTATCTTTATCATTCGTTGAATGTTAAGAAGGATAGAACGACGTTTGTGTCGAATGTGTCATCTAAAAGGAAAGCATACTTAAGTAATTGCTGATTTAGTTGCTCAGTATTGTTTGTTTTAAGATGTAGATATTATACGCATATATGTAATACTACTATATGGCTAGATGAGAGAGAAGTCCATGTCCCAGAACCACGGTGCAGGAATATACTTCTCTCTCTTTCTCAGTGTACTTTGAACGTTGTGCGCATGCGTCGGATTCATCCCCTCCATCAATGATAAATAGAAGGATAAATATACATATATGTGTAAGGAAGAAGGAAAAAGTGATTGATTCCGCTTCAGGATACAACCTTGTTACAGTTAACAGAGTCAGTTTTGTCGGAATAAATAAATTAATCCTGTTGTACCAGTGGCGAGGTACAGTCGAAGTCCCGGAGGTAGACGGTGATAACACTCAGCACACTTTATATTTTAACACTTTTTATTAATAACAATGATTTACAATTATGTGACTCGAAATCACTGGCGTAGCCCGTAGCTTGGCTATCGGTTTCGCTGTTATCTTATTAGTTGGTTAGCGGGTTGATATAATGACGTGACACTATGTTAACGTACTCGCGCACTGATACTCGACTTCTGCCTCTGGCTTCAGTCGGCTGGTATTTATTTACATGCTTCTGCTGAGCTAGTCAGCTGATTTGGAATGCGGTCGGTGACTGACCGATCGCGTGTGGCAATTCCTTTTTGAAGTTGCTATGCTTAATTCTGCTTAAACTTACTAAAAGATATTTGGAAATTGTTCTACTTAAATGGAATTTCTACTTATTATTGCTTAAACAGCTAAGTTCGGAAATCATTCCGCTTTGTTAATGCTTAAACTGCTAGATTGCGTTTTTTGGTAATTGGAATCGCGTTGCAATCGCGATGTCGTACGCAATCGCTTTAATATATGTAAATGTTTTATTTTATATTTTAATATTTTATTTTAATATTTGTTGTAGATACAACATCCCTTCCCCGTTGAAAAAGAAAAACGCAGTAAATACAAGTTTTTCGCTTCTTATCTACTATGTTGTTATTCTTGAGCAATTTGCTTCGCAATATAGTGAGGGCAGAGGGCCCTGTTGGCATTTTCTTAAAATCTTTTTTATTAAAAAATACATTGCTATAATTACTATTGTAAGAATAATAAATCCGCTTGTCGCCATCGGGTATATAAATTCTTTTTGTTTGTAGAATTCTTGGTTTTGTAAGTCGTTATATATTTTATTTAATTTCATTCCTAAGTACTTTAATTCGTTAGGATCTCTAACTAGTTGTTTTAGTTTAATTTGATCAGTTTTGTTGTCTAAGACTTGAGCATTTCTTAGTAATGTGATGTTTACATTAGGTAAATATGATTCTATTATTTTTGTTCGTTCTAGTAGTCGAGATCTGATAACAACATCTGACGTTATTAGTTTATAGTTATTTTGTAATGTTATTTTACCCGTGTTTTCTAAAATTTCTTTCGACTCTGGATAGTTTTTACATTTTATTGTAGCTACCTTTTTTGTGGGTGCTGAATATAACCAAGAGTTCTCCAGTTTTTTCCATAATACGCTATGCGCTGTTACAAATTTATGATTACAATGTTTGTATTGGTTTTCGGTTTTTAAGTACAATTGAATTTCGCATATCGTATCGGAAGTTATTCTATTAATAGCATGATTTCGCTCGCATAGGTAATTTAATCCTATCTTACTATATTCTTGAAGTTCGTACTCTGTGATAGTAATGTATGGGTGCGTTCCGAGTCACGCATGAAGCGCGTAGACTGCATAGAAAGTCGTTCCGAGTTAACTATTGCGCGCTTCGAAAGCGCTTCGAGAGTACTTGAATTCCCCAGATTGTACTAACCGTACTGAATTCTTAGCACTCCACTCAGCGCATTGACTGCTTCTCTTTCGACCTGAGGCAGTTGATGCGTCTGATGCGTTCATGCGGTCTATGCGCATGATTTGTAATTCGGAACGAGCAACGAGTACCGGACAATACAACAGTGAACGGACGAATATTTGCGATTTGCGATGGAACAGCGATTACAGCAATTGCATGATTTCCCGGTCTTATTAGAGGATAAAAATGAAGTATTAACTTTATTTTTAAATGAAGAGGATATGGCGAAAGTACGCCAAGATAAAATTAATGGCATTATTCAACAAAAATTAAAAGGGCGAAGTAAGAGTCAGAAGTAAATTACATTTAAAATAATATTAAAATGTTAACATATTTACAATAGAAATATTACAAAAAATTGCTTAAAATTAAAAACATGCTGCGCGTAACAATTGTTATTATTTTAAATGTAATTTACTTCTGACTCTTACTTCGCCCTTTTAATTTATGTTGAATATTGTTATATTAAGAGTCCTTGAATATTTTCATCAAAATTAATGGCATTATTTTATCTTGATTTATTTAATGTATAGATAGACGTTATATTAATTAGGAATTACGCGATCGACGTAATCTATAATTTTTTCAACTCCAATTTGTTTTCCACGTAATTTATCTACCATTAATAGAAAAAATAACTTCTGCATATCACTTAAAGATATGTGTTCGATAGCGTGAAAGATAATGTAAAGTTCGTAAAAATAAGATGAATGAAATTAAAGATAACTTTCTTTATTTAACAATAACAACTTTATATTATAGATATAACTTACATGTATGTATTAAGAATATTAAGATTAATCAATTTAATTTTAAGCAAAATAACAATAATAGATTTGACTAAAGGAAAACGAATTTAACAAATAGAATCGCGATCTCATCGTAAGTAGTTTACCTGAGAAATCTTAAATAGAATTGTCACTTATCGGAAAAAGAGTAAATTCCCAGATCTTTCGATTCGTAAAAAGGAAGACGATCATCGGCTGTGATGTGATATGCTTAATAAATTCAGCTTTGCAACCATACTTGAATTCTTCGTCCTTCTTTAAAATTCTTTCCATAGGTTTGGTAACATCGGGAGTTATTCACGTCCTGTCCGAAATACTTAAAGGAGAATTAAGTTATCTAACGCAAAGAAATTAGGCTAATAGCCTCACTCGGGCTTCGGAATGATTTAATACGTAAGCTGTTAGCTTCACGTGGATTCAAACCACAAAAAATAGGCTAAAAGCCTCAATCGAGCTATTAGCTCCTTTTTCACCTCTCTACCAGTCGTATTCTTACTTAAAGGAATTATTTTGCTACGGATTTAATGTTTCACGAACAGGCCTGTTTTTCTACGATCCGAGAAAATTAATAACAACCGACACATAGCAACCAAGACAATTGTTTTTTTTTTTGTAACCAAGCGCTCTCATTGCAGCGCTGCATACGGTCGTTTTTTCTATTAGCCGGCCAACTCTTGGTCAACAGTAGCAATGTTACCAACGAGTGGCAGCTTCCTTTTTAAACATATCGCCCGCCTTCGAGAACTATAGTTATTCGAACAAATTAAAGTGTTTCTTGATTGACGGGTAAGGGACATATTTTGGCTATAGGTCTTTTGAGTACTGAAACCTGGGTCTTGACGGTGACCACTCTTATATAACCATCTTTACCAGGATGGGTTTCGATGATGCGTCCTAATGGCCATTTTGAAGGTGGGTAACGCTCATCAATAATAAGAACCAGCATCCCTACGGATAGCGAAGGAGCAGGCTTGTTCCACTTATAGATGGCATAATATCTCTGAAGACACTCGGTAGACCATTTAGTCCAAAAGGATTGAAGCATTTGTGTTATCAATTGCCAACGTGATAAATGAGTAACTTTAGCAAGTTCGAGAGAAGGTTCTGGAATTGTGACTGGTGCACAACCCATTAGGAAATGTCCTGGAGTGAGCGTTTGAAGATCATCCGGATCTTCTGTTAGTGGACATAAAGGGCGAGAATTTAGGACTGCCTCTATTTGGGTCAACAATGTGTTCATTTCTTCGTAGGTAAGAAGGGTATTCCCAACAATACGAACAAGATGGTATTTTAGCGATTTGATCCCGGCTTCCCACTTTCCTCCAAAATGTGGGGCTGAAGGGGGGTTAAACTTCCATTGAGTACCATTATTAGCAAGAAGTCTTGCCAGTTTGGTGGACTCTTGAGTGACTTGATTAAAGAGACGTTGCAATTCAGAATTAGCTCCTGTGAGCGTGGTGCCACAATCACTCGAAAGAGTAGTACAAATTCCTCGTCTAGCCGAGAATCTCTTATAGGCAGCGATGAATGCGTCTGCTGAATAATCGGTCACGAGTTCTAAATGTACGGCTGACGTGGAAAAACATACGAAGAGAGCTACATATGCTTTATAAGAACGGGCATTTTTTCCTTTCCAGGTTTTTATTATAAAAGGTCCAGCATAATCAATGCCTGAATGTGTAAAAGGACGAGAGGGAGTAACTCGTTCGGTAGGAAGCTGTCCCATCAACTGTTGAGCTCTCTTTTGTCGAAATCGTGTACATTTCATACATTTTAAAATCCATGAACGAACTGGGGCTCTACCTCCTATCAACCAGTATTCTTTGCGAATATAGGATAGCGTGACTTGAGTGCCACCATGCAGTGTTTGATTGTGAGCATGAGAGATAATGAGGGGGGTTAATGCTGACTCCTTTGGCAAAATCAGAGGGTGTTTTTCGGTTTCAAAAAGATGCGATTGTTGGAGACGACCTCCGACTCTCAATAAGCCGGACGCATCCAAAAAGGGCGTAAGACGTACGATATGACTTGATCGGGAGATCGGTTGTCCATTAGAGAGAGATTGAATTTCGTTTGAAAAGAACATTCGTTGCGTAGTCTTAACCCAAAAGTTCCTTGCTGTTTCTAACTCCTGAGTGGTAAGAGTAGGCATGAATGCCGACGGTGGAACCCTACGAAATCTGGATATGGCTCGTTGGCAGGTGGCGGTGATACGATACAATTTAGTTAAATTAGAGTATCTCGACAGAAGATCCCATTCCGATTTCGGTTTAATGACAACAGCATGTACCTTGATAGTGTGTTCTTCTAAATCCTTTTCCTGAGAATGGGGGGCAGGACGTTGCGGCCACATTGTAGTTGACTGTGACAGCCAAGTCGGACCGTTCCACCAACAAGTATCATTTAATAGTTGAGAGGGGATGAGCCCTCTGGTAGCTGCATCTGCAGGGTTTTCGTGACCAGGAACAAATTTCCATTCAGCTTGTGGTAAACTCTCTTGGATAAAACTAACGCGATTATAAACAAACTCCTTCCACCTGGAGGGATGATTATTTAACCATGTATAAGTGATCAATGAGTCGGTCCACATTACGATCGGTTGATTCTTTAAATCCAGTACAGTGAGAAGATGGAAAACTAGTTTGGTCAGCAAAACTGCTCCACACAGTTCAAGTCTTGGAATCGTAAGGCGTTTCAAAGGTGCAACTTTTGTTTTAGAGGCTACGAAATTTGCACTGATACTCCCTTCAGGTGTGGTAATTCGAACATAAACAACCGCAGCCATTGCTTTTTTTGAGGCGTCAGAGAATCCATGTACTTCGATGCGATTCTCGCCTGAAAAGCCTATCCACCGAGGGATCGTAATCTGGGGGGTATCTTGAAGATTTTTTATAAAATTATGCCATCTACTTGTGAAATGACAAGGTAATGGATCGTCCCAACCTAGTTTTATTGCCCACAACTCTTGGATAAGGATTTTCGCGATGATAATAATCGGTGATAAGAAACCAAGGGGGTCAAAGAACTTAGCAAGAGTTGAGAGTGCCTTTCTTTTAGTAATCTCCCCCTCATTTTGACAAATAAACGTAAATTGAAATACGTCGTCTATTGGTTGCCACTGAAGTCCGAGAGCTTGAACAATAGGATTATTGTCTCTGTCAATAGATACTGACGGAATCTGATCCTCTTTAGGAATTGAGCTGAGTATTTCTGGATGGTTAGTTGACCATTTTCGCAACTTAAAACCGCCCGCCATACAGAGTTCTATTAGTTCGTTAACGACATCCTTGGTCGTCTCTAAGTTGTCTGCTCCTCCGAAGAGGTCATCTACATATCTTCCCTTCTGTAAGCAAGGTGAAGCTAATGGGAAACGTGAACCTTCATCCTTTATTAATTGCTGAATAGTGCGTAAAGCTAAGAAAGGAGCACAAGCTAACCCATATGTAACTGTTGTCAAATGTTGTTTTGGTTGCTATGTGTCGGTTGTTATTAATTTTCTCGGATCGTAGAAAAACAGGCCTGTTCGTGAAACATTAAATCCGTAGCAAAATAATTCCTTTAAGTAAGAATACGACTGGTAGAGAGGTGAAAAAGGAGCTAATAGCTCGATTGAGGCTTTTAGCCTATTTTTTGTGGTTTGAATCCACGTGAAGCTAACAGCTTACGTATTAAATCATTCCGAAGCCCGAGTGAGGCTATTAGCCTAATTTCTTTGCGTTAGATAACTTAATTCTCCTTTAAGTATTTCGGACAGGACGTGAATAACTCCCGATGTTACCAAACCTATGGAAAGAATTTTAAAGAAGGACGAAGAATTCAAGTATGGTTGCAAAGCTGAATTTATTAAGCATATCACATCATGTCGTTTTTTCTATTAGCCGGCCAACTCTTGGTCAACAGTAGCAATGTTACCAACGAGTGGCAGCTTCCTTTTTAAACAATATGCCTTCGACTTTATTTTTACTATCGCTCGAGTCGGAACTATCATCGGAACTTTCATCACTTTTCTTTAAAAGTATTAAAAAAGAAATTACAATTATTGGAAATTGTTTATTGACGTCTTGTAAAGCGTCCATCTTGAACTCGCATAGAATGCATAGGAAATCGTTCCGAGTAACTAAAGCGCTTCATGCGCATTGACTAAACGGAACGATTTCAAAGCTTACGCACCAGTAATGCAGTATACGCGCTTCATGCGTAACTCGGAACGCACCCTATATGTGTCGTTCGGTGTCAACGGCTATGTATGGTTCATTTATTTCTACTAGTGACCCTCTAATAAGAGTCTGGCCACCTTCTCCCCGGTTTGTGATTGGTCCGAC
>NW_017277417.1:1489-3134 GCF_001594065.2 Cyphomyrmex costatus | reverse complement strand
AAAATCTCAACAAAGATACTGCTATAACAGCACCTACTGGTATGGCAGCATTTAATGTAAATGACAAATTTGTAAATTCAATAAGCATAAAAACCACGCACAAGATTTATTTTGTGAGGACTTATTAAAGTCCGTATTTTATTGTTAAAATATAAGTTTATATTATAAATATAAACTTATATTTTAACAATAAAATACGGACTTTAATAAGTCAACACAAAATAGATCTTGTGCGTGGTTTTTACGCTTATTGAATTTACAAATTTGTTTTTTATTTAAACCACATTTTATAAAAGCGTTATATATTTAATGTAAATGGTTTGACAGCTCACAGATTATTCCAATTACCCGTTGAACATGGTCGTACTCCTAAATATAAACCTTTAGCTGATCATGTTTTAAAAATTTTATGAACAGATCTTAAAGATGTTAGTCTCATTGTAATTGACGAAGTGTCAATGATATCTAATATATTTTTGATGTATATAAACTTCCGACTATGTGAAATATACAATACTACTGATTGTGACGATGGTTGGTTTGGTCGAAAACACGTTCTTTTATTTGGAGATCTGCTTCAGTTACCTCCTGTACATGAAGATCCTGCTTTTATACACTTGACAGAAGAAAAAATTCGTAAATATCTTGGTTCTTTAAGTGCTACTAATCTATGGACTACTTTATTTGATTATGATGAATTGACGATTAATATGCGTCAGCAAGGAAACGGATCTTATCGTGAATTACTTTCGAGAATTCGCGTTGGTTTGTTAATACCATCTGATTGCGATATTCTTGAAAAAAGAAAAATATCTTTCAAAGGTGAGTTTTTCGAGACAAGATTGAACGAATTATGTGATTTCATTAATAATTTCACATCTACCGTTTGTTTATTACCTAACAATTACATGTGTGATCAATTAAATGCTGCAATGTTAAATCGTATTACTTCGAAAGAAATATTTTTAATTGCTGAAGACACGATTGATTGTATTTCATATATGAAAAAAAAAGTAGAAAAGATATTGTCAAATAATGATGACGATGATACTAAAACAGCTGGACTATCAAGACGAATTACAATTAAAATTGGAGCGAAAGTTATGATAAGACGTAATATTGATGCTAGTTTGGGACTTGTAAATGGTACAATTGCTACAGTTGTATTAGTTTCACAGGATAAAATTACTGATTACATAGAAAAGGTAAAAGTTCGTTTACCGTCTGGTTTAGAGTATTTCATTGAAAGAGTGAGTGTTAAGTTTCCAGTGATGGATAGAGTATATGTTACTAGAAAACAATTTCCATTATCTTTGAGTTATGGTATTACTATTTATAAAAGTCAAGGATTGAGTTTGCAAAATGCTGTTATGGATGTAGGTAACAATGTATTTAGTTGCGGTCAGGTTTATGTTGCATTATCTCGAGTAACATCTCTTGATGGACTACATTTAATTAATTTTGATCCTTCGTCCGTGTTTGCTAGTGAAATTGCAATTATAGAATATAATCGATTGAAAAGAATAGGTAAACCAGAATCAGAAATAATCTCTATTTCGAAACAACGTTATCGTAAAGTTAGAGATGTTTCGTGGACATTGTCAAAAATAATTACTTCCGTTCAAGAATCAGGTCAAAAAGAAGC
>NW_017277417.1:0-752 GCF_001594065.2 Cyphomyrmex costatus | reverse complement strand
TTAAAGATCTAATAAGATGCTATATAGAAGCATCAAATAATTGTTAGATATGCGGTGGCAATTTAACTAAAAAAGTGATATTACTGCGGTAGTTGTTTAAGTGTTGCGTTGTAAGTCTGAAAAATTTTCGGCACGTGATTGGTGACTACATACGCGGTATATAAATTCACACATTATAATAAGCATAGTAATCTAGCTTTGACCGTAGATGGCTTAGTAAATCGTAAATTATTACGGTTTCCTTATTCTTGTTCCTTATTCTATATATGTGTATTTGACGATGAAGGTGGCGGTGGGATTTTTTAATATAATTAACCAGTGAAATATACTTATACTTACTTAATTTTAATGACATGTATCATTTGTATAAAAGATATGATATCAATAGTCGGCGCCAAGTTAAATTCTACTATCTTTAAAAACACATGTGGTTCTTATTTGTATATAAAAGACCACGTAAAAAAACTAAAATATTTACCTTTTTAAAAAAAGGTAGAAAATGCGCTAAGAGTGCGAGCTTCTGATAAAAAACCGTTTGGGCCAGTTTCACAAACGCCAAATACTTAATCGGCTGTAGAACCGACTAATTATATTTGCTGTTTAGTAGACCATGATGTAAACTAGATTTGATATCAATAGTAGGCGCCAAGTTAAATTCTAAAATTAAAAAGTAAAACCCATGTGGTGTACTATCTTTAAACTGATATTAAAATATCTATATAAATATACAATTTATACTAACTTCGATACAT